>NC_058115.1:24405000-24702500 GCF_914725855.1 Thunnus albacares
AAGCAGCGAGTGCTCCATCTGTGTCTACACTGGAGGTGATGTGTGTAAAATGGAGGAAAATAGACTTGAAGCATAAATGAACGCTGGTGCAGACAGCTGCATAGATTACATGCGCATGAAAGACATATCTGACACACTTGCTGTCTAGACACGGGGTTAGGCCGCATTCACACCAAATCTGGCAAAGCAGGAAAAACAGCAGCAACAACAGAGAAAGAGAGAGAGAGAGAGAGAGAGAGAGTGAGGGAGGGAGCAAGAGAGAGCAGCAGTGGTCGAGGGAGCTAGAGAAGAGGGGGGCGGCAGTAATAAGAACAAAGCCGTGAGTTCTAAAGCACAAATAAACACGCCCACACCTCTGCACAACCCTGTGGGAAGGTGCCACATTTGGTGTGAATGCAGCCTTACAAAGACAAAAACTAATGACACTTTTCAGTGGTCCTGAACAACAACCAAATATACATAGGCCTATGACAAGTATCAACAGTATGAACTGGGATGTTTCAACATGGACAACTGACCATCAGTGTAGCAGGTTACTGTTAACATATAACTTTGATTATTCTGTCATAATGTGTTAAAGAAGTTTGTGGTGCTATCTATCCAGATATGCTAACTATCCAGGCTGCTTACAAGATTAGTGAAGGTTATTACTTGTTTACCATTAACCCTGCAGTGTTTTTCTCAGTACAGTTAATATCAGATTTACCAAGAACCCCTGAACTCTGACCACCTGAACTCAAACAAACGCCTACAGGAATGCAGTTTCTTTTACCTGTATTTAGTTATAAGCTCTATTTTCATATTTATATGTCATGGTCACAGGTTGCCATTTGTCATTTGTGATAGGTTGCTAAGCTTCAAGAGGGCAGGTCTTATCTAATATGTGTCTGTCACATATTAGAGAGCAGACACCAGGAGATGAGAGTAGAGATATGGATGTATGAGAATGGCATGCTACTGTTTGAAGCAACTTTTGGTTTAGATTCTGTCTGCGTCTATTTGTTAATCTAAATGAACTGAAACCAACACTGAACTCAGTGCATCAATAGCGACACAGGAAGAGGGTCACGTAGTCGAGTGAGGCCCAGATCCTGTTGTTGGCAATCAAGGCTTTTAGTATTTTGGAGTGGTAGTAACCGGTACAGCCATAAGACTTAGCAGTGATTGAAACCAAGTATTTGCGGTCTTCACATTATCAGGGATTATCATCATTACCATTGAATTGCATAATACACAATGACTGTTACGCGCGTAAAACGAAGGAAATACTTCCACAGGCAGTTCAAAACCAGTTTGTCTCATATGTTCCAAGACCGTGGCTATTGTGAAGTGCCTCTACAGACAAAGTACAAATCCTTTGAGCAAACACAGCGTGAGCAGCACATTTAGCAGCAGCAGTAGCAGCAGTGAGTCAACTGTTGTGTCTACACAGGAGGCGTTCAGGTACATGGTGGAGTGTAGGTCACCCGCGTTTTGGAAGCGCTCAGAAAAAAATACATAATGACCGTAGTTATGTGCCTAAAACAAAGTAAATACTTCCAACGGGCAGTTCAAAACCAGTTTGTCTCATATGTTCCGAGAATGTGGCCATTGTGGAGCGCCCCGACAGACAAAGCAAAAATCTTTGGAGCAAACATACCCACTATGCCTTCCAGACAGAAAATAGAAACATTTTAAAAGACCAATACGATCGATCCACTTCATCATTTACTATCAGAGTATTAATTATTTATAACATCTGTATATAATATAATGTGAGTTCTTTCATGTTGTTGGTGTATATACTCATTCACACCTCACATCAACTGTGTTCATTTTTCTATGCTTTGAATTAGTGGCTGGAAGCCAAGCAATCGGCCCGTTCTGAACAGACACTGCACTAGTTCATCATTAAACAAGACATTCAGTCAGTCAGTCAAACTTTATTAAACTAGAGGCAAACTACACTGATTGTGATTTTTAAAATAAACACATCATGGCTAAAATTAAGATAGATGAGAATGTAAAAAAGATGTAAAAAAGTGTTTGGGAAAGAATAGTGCAGTAAAGGTTAAACGTTGTGTTCTTAATTTAATCATTAGTTTGGTATCTGTTGCCGTAATGTATATTTCTTAATTAAGATGAAAGCACATCTACACAACCACCAATTCATTTTAATGCAATACTTTGGCATGGCATTGAAACAGATGTGGGTCATGGAGGAAATTAATAGACTTAAAAATACATGATATACACTCTGATAAAAACTCACACAATAAAACAAACATTCATAGATGTGGGACACCTACTCTATAGGTCTATCACCAAGAACTCATTTCCTTAAACATATACAGTATATACATGTATAAGTGAAATGGCAAAAGTAAATATAATACATGTTGCAGGTTATTCAAAAAAAAAAAAAAATCACCAACTCAAGAGCTGAATGTGTACATCAGTATATCTCCCACACAATGTGCCATACAAACATTATATCAGCATCAAATTTGTGTTTAGACTGTTAATTCAACCTGAGAGCACTGGCATCAGTGTAGATGATATCTTCCTCTGCAGTTTTTCTATCCCTTGTCCTGGATTTGCAAGATTTTCTTATGAAGACTGGTGCAGAATAAACCAATGAGTCCTCGTCTCTCTGAGTATAATATAAAACATATAAGAAATATATGTGTCAAAAGTGAAATAGAAGATGTCAAAATTTATTTAGAGAGAAAAACATACTGATAAGCTTTCCAGCTACATTTTATGCTTGTATACCTTACCTGCCAACTTTGCTGAACACCACTGGCTGCAGTATTTGTGTGCAGATCAACTGCAGCTGTATTATAAAATAAAAACACAACACTCATATGAATCATTTGAATCTAATTTCGCCAAATATGTTTGATTAATCAATTTATGAGTGACTTCTCTTACCGTTACAACAGTCACAAGATATTTTCTTGATTTTCTTGATTGAATAAATGAGAACGACTATAACAATCAGACTGAGAGCCAGAGCAGCACACAGCAGAAAGAGAACTGTATTGTCCTTCTGCAAATCACAGATGTTGACTGCTGAAACAGTATGAAAAGGTGCAAATAATGAAAGTTTAGAACGAATAAAAGTGTAATTAATTATTTTTTTTAATTATTATTTATGTTATTTAATGAGATGTTAAAGTACATTAAGGATACAAACTAGACATAAATAGGGTAATTCCCACATTAGATAGAAATATTGTTTGATGCAGTTACCTTCAGTGTTGAGTTTTGTTCCATTTCTACTCAGTGTCTCCCCACATGTGGTCACAGCACAGTAGTGAGTCCCAGTATCAGAGCTGCTGACATTGTTCCTGAAGAAGTCGTAGACGCATTTCTGTAAAGACTGAATGTCAAGACTCTTCTCACTTCGATCATTACTGTTTTCATGAGTATAAATAAAACCGGCGTTAAATTTATCCAAACTGGCACTGAACCAGTAAACACTGTGTTCTTCTAGACATGTTTTGTTTGCCGAGAGGACTGAACACTGGAGAGTCACAGAGTCTCCTGCACGCACTGGATCAGATGGAGGGACTGTAGTGATATCTGCATGTGGTCTTGATCCTTGGAAATTGAAAAAAGGATAAAAACTTCAAAGATTAATTTATATGTTCAAGTCTGGAAATTTTATGTAAATTACAATAGACGCTTTGATGTATTTACCTTCAACTTTTAGATGTGTTCCTCTCAAAAATATCAACTCTTGTTGTGATGTTCTCATACAGTAGTAAACTCCAGTATCACTAAGATTTACATTTGTAATACGTAGAACAAATTTTCCATGTTCTTCTATGGCTGTAATGCGACGATCATCCTCAGAGCCATATGGTCTTCCGAAGACCTGAGGCACATTTTCAGAAACAAGTTTGAACCAAAATATGGTTTCAGCTGTCTTGTGGGGACATGTCATTGTCACATAACTTCCAACACCAACAAACTTTGTCATATAGATCCAATCGTCTGCACATCCTGAGAAGACATTAAACAAGAATCATATACACTGTCTCCTAAGTTACTGTAAGAGGATGACAATACTTTAAATATACTGTATATCTGGAGTAAATCTGACCTTTCTACATATACTTACGCCCAACTCTGTGCATCAGCAGTAAATAAAGTATGATCAGCATTTTCCTGTTAATCCACTTGAGACTGCAGTTAAATCATACTGTATTAGAAGAGGATTCGCCTTAATGTAATCATATCAAGTGGGAGGGAACAATTTCAGAGCAACCTGATTGGCCTCTCACTACGTTGATGTTTCACTGTACCACAGTGGAAATAATCTTGACTAGCTTTCCAAACACATGACACAAAACCAGCATGAACCCCTCTCATCTCATATTTGATTCTCATTGTGGGTTTCTATAACTGCCACTTACAGTAAACATGACTGATCTTTTGTTTACAATATCTTTGCTGTAAATATAAGGTACAAAAACAAAATAAAGTTTTTTTTAAATATCATGGCTCTTATTTCACTTGATCTTGATGTGAAATAATCTCCCACTGTCAATATATAGATGGACTTTTCTGCTGATAGGCTTGTGTGAAAATGCCATCCAAGCTGTTGAAGCCACACACAAATATCTCCAACTTAAATATCATTTTATCCTGTGGGGTCATGTATCAAGTAAATATGCCCCATTTCCCTTAAAGGGGAACTCCACCAATTTTACACATCAAAGTCTGTTTACAGGTGTTGGGGAGTACTACTTCATGTGTGAAAAAAGTTTGTATAAAAAGCGTTTTGTGGCTGCAGGGGATGCTTCACAGAGTTTCATAAATTACCTCAAGTAATGTTACTTGAGTCAGCATCAGTTGGGACTGAAGACTACTAGGTTTGAAAATGAAAAAAATTCTCAGGCTGTGGAGTTAGAAAGAAGTGAATTTACCAGGCCTCTGTAGCCAGCTGCTCAACTCTGCTTGAGCCTAGCGGCTAAAGGCTACATTAACCACTACTTGCATAATGCACCCTGATCTGCACAGTCAAGTGAATCAAGTCAATTTGCATTGTGGGTAATGTAGGCATGAGGTTTTGACAAGGACGACAAATGTATGGAATAAGAAATACGATATCTCTGGTTGTGCTGCATAAATTGTCATCCTTTTTGTTAACTATCCGTCGAGAGTCTGATAATGTTATGAGTGCAATACTAAATCAGTGGATTACTCTTTTAGCACAATACAGTACATTGTACTGTTTTGTACATCTTGCTCTGTCTCACTGTCATTCACTGTAGCACTACCATGTTTATGGGGGGATGTGACCTGGTTTCTAAAATCCCTGAAATAGACTGTCTGAATTTATTGTCTTGATTTGAGTCTTTTCACAAACACCCAAGATTACATCAATGATGAAGACAATGTTGACTTCAAATGTTCGATGCCATTTTTTATAGCATAATTAAGACATGGTTAAGGTGAAGCAACTGCATGTTGTGATCTGAGAGAGGGAGGTGAACCTGGGAGAAAACCCAATTAAATTCAGCGAATAAAGAATCAGGGCCGAAATGTGAACTCAAGACCTTGCTGCTGTGAGGCAGCATGTTTATGACAGAGAGACTAGACTAGAAGCTTTTCACTTACAGTAAAAATACCAACTTAATTAACATAAAGAAAACCTTGGCTACCCCACTGGTGAACACCCTGGTCAGAACAGGAACACACATTGCTCTCTCTTTGACCTTACAGTCACCCTGACACTGCATAAGACAAATACACAGCACTCACAGAGAGAGTGCACAGAGGAGAAGTAACAGTTACAAAATTCAAAAGTCCTGTGATGAATACTTTTATGTGCTTTGTGTCCTGCTTTGTACTTTATACTTTACCCTTGCGCACGCATGCACAACCACATACACACACACACACACACACACACACACACACACACTTAGTTACAGTTTGTTTACTGGAACAAACAATGTATGGAAAGTTTAGTATTATTGTGGTTCGGCTTTTAAAATAAGGTGTGAATTCAAAAGGGGCTCCTCTTCCTGTCCCACTCTCAGTCTGAAGTCTGAGCACAACTGTTTGACCTGTTCATCAAGGCAAATGCAATAACATTACATGATTGTATCATCACAACCATTTACAGGAGTAGACAGGGGTTTTTGCTTTTTAATGATAGTTGCTGAGAGAAGATGCCACAAGGATCTGGTTGAGACCATCATTCTTCTGAATGAGATCATTGTGAAGGTGCTGACGCAAGTGGTCTGGCAAAAAAGCTGAACCTGGCTCAACCTTCCAGGGCTGTAAAATCCTTCATCATTGCATCACATTACACAAATTCTTGTTGCTTACAAAATTGAAGATACATTTAGTCATCACGCATGGGTCGCAAGTATGACGCTGTTTTGATAAGTGAAATGTGTCCAAATTAAAGAAAGAGGGAATGTTGCAAATTTCAGCTTGCATATCGCACACTTTGTGAAATGAGCTCCAGGATTGTATTTCATCATCTTTCTGTTATCTAAAGCAACGCACCTGCACTAACCCCCTGCTTTTTTTTAATGCAAGGCTGTTTTCGGTATGAATGCCCACTTACTGGCACATCTTCAATATCAAGCACCTCCACTTCACTTACCCTTCATAAAACCGTGGAACCAAAAGGTAAAATACATGGTCATAATAACTCTCTTAGCTGAAGTCAGCGTAATCAGCAAGGCTATCATCACCAAGTGTTGTCTCCTAACTCCCAAAAACCCTCATGACAGGAGGAAACAGCTGTTGCATATACTTTAACAGTGGCATGAATCAGCCCCTTTTCAACCAGATATTGTAGAAAACCTTTCTCACTGCACATGTCAGGAGGTCTAATCTCCTTTACTCATACCAGCGTTTGAATCCCAATCACTTTGCTTGTAGCAAGCAATGGTGGATCCTGCTCTCGCTGCCTGGACTGGTCTTCACCATCTGTCTGTCAGTCTGTCCCTCTCAGGAGCCAAGTCTCGAGAGATTGGCCCAATGTGGGCAGTGCACCTATCAAGCCGGCTTCCTGCGACAGAGCCCCCCAAACTTGAAGGATGGGCCAGGGCTGGGCTGCCAACATCTGGGTCATCTCTGCTTACCACAGCACTGAATGGCAGTCCAGGGCTATCAGGATGACTGACAGCTGCTCTTGTCTCACTCTTTCCAACAGAGGGGGAATGAGACAAAGAGGAGTAAAGATGTAAAGCAGCCTCCCGGCCAAGGCGCACATGCAAACGCACCCCCCCCCCCAGGGATGGATCCTCTTGGAGGAGAACCAGAGTGGGCAGTGGGTGTTGTTTCGACTGGAAAACAGGTCCACATCCACTCTCCTGAACCGGTTCCAAATCTGCCCCCACTCGTTTGCCAGAGGGCTGCCTCTTAACGTGAAGTCGGCACCCCTGAGTGAAACAGACATGACGTCTCCTCTCCTTGGTTTGTGTGTGAGCCTGTTGCTTTACTCCTTAAGGAGGAGATAATGCTGCTGGCCACGCCATCATTAACCCGAGAAATAAGCTGTGTGTGCTGGTCCCATGAGGGATGACGACAAGATCAGCGGGAGACAATGTTGACACTAAGTAGACATGTAGTGTCCTCTCCCCGCCCAATGTGTGTGCACAAAGCTTTATTCCTCAGTGAAGAGGTAACATTGCTAGATGCATCACCATTAGATGCATCACCGTTAGACTCATCACCATTAGCTGGAGAGATGAGCTGTGCTAGCTGGTCTAAGATGATGCCAGGGAGCACAGTGAGAGACAGATCTGCTTCTCTGTGTCACTGTGTCGGGTGGGATGTGTTTCTTTCTCACAACATCGTGCCTAACATAGCACTCGTGCATGGTCTTGGCGCTGAGCTTTTCCCGGCTAGCATAGCATGTAGTTGAATGAGGCCGCCCCCCATCTGCTTCCCTAACAGTGGGAAGAGAGGCAGGGGTGCCAGCTGAATGAGTGACGCTGTGCACTCTTACACAGCCTCTGTGATCAGCTGAATGAAGCAGGCTGGGCCGCTATCATCACAGTGTCATGGAGGGCCTGAGAGGTGGTAGAGGGAAGGGTGGAGGATTTTGCTCTTTGATGGAAAATGTCATTTGTTTTATTAAAACATTTTCAACACAGCAGAACACATGAACATGAACAGTGGTGGGAGAGGCCAGTGAACTCCACTGACACATTCAGGTGGGGCGCTGTTGAACATAACCCGTGCTGATATGATGCTCTCTCCCACTAACAGTCACTTCAGTGCTGCTGCTCTTCCTACATGCAGGGCTTCTGCGTGGGACTGCCGGCATTTTTCATTCTGGCATGGACCGCTCCACGGTTACGGACAGCAGAGGGAAGGAGGGAACAGAAAGGGGAGGGAAGGGAGATGAAAGGAAGGGAAGGAGTGGCTACCAAGTCAAAGTTGACTTAATCCATATGTACACATGATAATTCACCAATCTCTCTGTCTACTCTCTCTCTTTCTCTCTCTCTCTCTCTCTCTCTCTCTCTATATATATATATATATATAAAAATTCACACACAAATTCACTGTGTGTGTGTGTGAATTTATATATATATATATATATACATTTGGTGTGAATGCAGCCTTACAAAGACAAAAACTAATGACACTTTTCAGTGGTCCTGAACAACAACCAAATATACATAGGCCTATGACAAGTATCAACAGTATGAGCTGGGATGTTTCAACATGGACAACTGACCATCAATGTAGCAGGTTACTGTTAACATATAACTTTGATTATTATGTCATAATGTGTTAAAGAAGTTTGTGATGCTATCTATCCAGATATGCTAACTATCCAGGCTGCTTACAAGATTAGTGAAGGTTATTACTTGTTTACCATTAACCCTGCAGTGTTTTTTTCAGTACAGTTAATATCAGATTTACCAAGAACCCCCGAACTCTGACCACCCGAACTCAAACAAACGCCTACAGGAATGCAGTTTCTTTTACCTGTATTTAGTCATAAACTCTATTTTCATATTCATATGTCATGGTCACAGGTTGCCATTTGTCATTTGTGATAGGTTGCTAAGCTTCAAGAGGGCAGGTCTTATCTAATATGTGTCTGTCACATATTAGAGAGCAGACACCAGGAGATGAGAGTAGAGATATGGACGTATGAGAATAGCATGCTACTGTTTGAAGCAACTCTTGGTTTAGTTTCTGTCTGCGTCTATTTGTTAATCTAAATGAACTGAAACCAACACTGAACTCAGTGCATCAATAGCGACACAGGAAGAGGGTCACGTAGCCGAGTGAGGCCCAGATCCTGTTGTTGGCAATCAAGGCTTTTAGTATTTTGGAGTGGTAGTAACCGGTACAGCCATAAGACTTAGCAGTGATTGAAACCAAATATTTTCGGTCTTCACATTATCAGGGATTATCATCATTACCATTGAATTGCATAATACACAATGACTGTTACACGCGTAAAACGAAGGAAATACTTCCACAGGCAGTTCAAAACCAGTTTGTCTCATATGTTCCAAGACCGTGGCTATTGTGAAGTGCCTCTACAGACAAAGTACAAATCTTTTGAGCAAACACAGTGTGAGCAGCACATTTAGCAGCAGTAGCAGCAGTGAGTCAACTGTTGTGTCTACACAGGAGGCGTTCAGGTACATGGTGGAGTATAGGTCACCGCTCAGAACACAATACATAATGACTGTAGTTATGTGCCTAAAACAAAGTAAATACTTCCAACGGGCAGTTCAAAACCAGTTTGTCTCTTATGATCCGAGAATGTGGCGATTGTTGAGCGCCACGACAGACAAAGCACAAACCTTTGGAGCAAACATACCCACTATGCCTTCCAGAGAGAAAATAGAAACATTTTAAGAGACCAATACGATTGATCCACTTCATTTTAGGATGCACATTGTTTTACTTTTTAAATGCAGCCCTTATTTTACTTGAAATGAAAAAAGAATATCTATTTACTGTCAGAGTATTAATTATTTATAGCATCTGTATATAATATAATGTTAGTTCTTTCATGTTGTTGGTGTATATACTCATTCACACCTCACATCAACTGTATTCATTTTTCTATGCTTTGAGTTAGCGGCTGGAAGCCAAGCAATCGGCCCGTTCTGAACAGACACTGCACTAGTTCATCATTAAACAAGACATTCAGTCAGTCAGTCAAACTTTATTAAGCTAGAGGCAAACTACACTGATTGTGATTTTTAAAATAAACACATCATGGCTAAAATTAAGATAGATGAGAATGTAAAAAAGTGTTTGGGAAAGAATAGTGCAGCAAAGGTTAAACGTTGTGTTCTTAATTTAATCATTAGTTTGGTATCTGTTGTCATAATGTATATTTCTTAATTAAGAAGAAAGCACATCTACACAACCACCAATTCATTTTAATGCAATACTTTGGCATGGCATTGAAACAGATGTGGGTCATGCAGGAAATTAATAGACTTAAAAATACGAAATATACGCTCTGATAAAAACTAACACAATAAAACAAACATTCATAGATGTGGGACACCTACTTCATAGGTCTAACAAAAAGCTTAAATATTATATTTATTTAATTTATTTTTTGCATCATGATAACTAATTTCCTTAAACATATACAGTATATACATGTATAAATAAAATGGCAAAAGTAAATATAATACATGTTGCAGATTATCAAAAAAAAAAAAAAATTCACCAACTCAACAGCTGAAATGTGTACATCAGTATATCTCCCACACAATGTGTCATACAAACATTATATCAGCATCATATTTGTGTTTAGGCTGTTAATTCAACCTGAGAGCACTGGCATCAGTGTAGATAATATCTTCCTCTGCAGTTTTTCTATCCCTTGTCCTGGATTTGCAAGATTTGCTTGTGAAGGTTGCTGTAGAATAAACCAATGAGTCCTCCTCTCTCTGAGTATAATATAAAACATATAAGAAATATATGTGTCAAAAATGAAATAGAAGATGTCAAAATTTATTCAGAAAGAAAAACACACTGATAAGCGTTTCAGTTACATTTTATGCTTGTATACCTTACCTGCCAACTTTGCTGAACACCACTGGCTGCAGTATTTGTGTGCAGATCAACTGTAGCTGTATTATAAAATAAAAACACAACACTCATATGAATCATGTGAATCTAATTTTGCCAAATATGTTTGATTAATCAATGTATGAGTGACTTCTCTTACCGTTAAAACAGTCACAAGATTTTTTCTTGATTTTCTTGATTGAATAAATGAGAACGACTATAACAATCAGACTGAGAGCCGAAGCAGCACACAGCAGAAAGAGAACTGTATTGTCCTTCTGCGAATCACAGATGTTGACTGCTGAAACAGTATGAAATGGTGCAAATGATGTAAAGAACGAGGTTCAGAACGAGTAAAAGTGTATTTAAGAGCAATGTATAATTTGATTGATTGATTTGATTTATTGAACAGGACAGTGTGCAATATTAAGCATAAGTGATGCACTGCACCAGAGTTAGCTTGAAGCTAATTTGCATCTGCAGCTTATGTTATTTGATAAGATGTTAAAGTACATTAAGGATACAAACTAGACATAAATAGGGTAATTCCCCCATTAGACAGAAATATTATTTGATGCAGTTACCTTCCGTGTTGAGTTTTGTTCCATTTCTACTCAGTGTCTCCCCACATGTGGTCACAGCACAGTAGTAAGTCCCAGCATCAGAGCTGCTGACATTGTTTCTGGAGAAGTCGTAGATGCATTTCTGTAAAGACTGAATGTCAAGACTTGTTCGATCACTACTGTTTCCATGAGTAAAAATAAAACTGGCGTTAAATTTATCCAAACTGGCACTGAACCAGTAAACATTGTGTTCTTCTAGACATGTTTTGTTTGCCGAGAGGACTGAACACTGGAGAGTCACAGAGTCTCCTGGACGCACTGGATCAGATGGAGGGACTGTAGTGATATCTGTATTTGGTCTTGGTCCTTGGAAATTGAAAAAAGGATGAAAACTTCAAAGATTAATTTATATGTTCAAGTCTGGAAATTTTATGTAAATTACAATGTATGCTTTGCTGTATTTACCTTCAACTTTTAGATATGTTCCTTTCAAGAATATCAACTTTTGTTTTGGTGTTCTCACACAATAGTAAACTCCAGTATCACTAAGCTTTGCTTTTTTAATACGCAGAACAAATTTTCCAGGTTCTTCTATAGCTGTAATGCGAGGATCATCCTCAGAGCCATATGTTCTTGCTAAGACCTGAGGCACATTTTCAGACACAAGTTTGAACCAAAATATGGTTCCAAATGACTCTCGGGTACAATTCAGTCGCACATTATCTCCAACATGAACAGTCTTTGTCTCATAGATCCAATCGTCTGCACATCCTGAGAAGACATTAAACAAGAATCATATACACTGTCTCCTAAGTTACTGTAAGAGGATGACAATACTTTAAATATACTGTATATCTGGAGTAAATCTGACCTTTCTACATATACTTACGCCCAACTCTGTGCATCAGCAGTAAATAAAGTATGATCAGCATTTTCCTGTTAATCCACTTGAGACTGCAGTTAAATCATACTGTATTAGAAGAGGATTCGCCTAAATGTAATCATATCAAGTGGGAGGGAACAATTTCAGAGCAACCTGATTGGCCTCTCACTACGTTGGTGTTTCACTGTACCACAGTGGAAATAATCTTGACTACCTTTCCAAACACGTGACACAAAACCAGCATGAACCCCTCTCATCTCATATTTGATTCTCATTGTGGGTTTCTATAACTGCCACTTACAGTAAACATGACAGATCTTTTGTTTACAATATCTTTGCTGTAAATATACAAAAAAAGTTTTTTTTAAATATCATGGCTCTTATTTCACTTGATCTTAATGTGAAATAATCTCCCACTGTCAATATATAGATGGACTTTTCTGCTGATAGGCTTGTGTGAAAATGCCATCCAAGCTGTTGAAGCCACACACAAATATCTCCAACTTAAATATAATTTTATCCTGTGGGGTCATGTATCAAGTATATGTGCCCCATTTCTCTTAAAGGGGAATTCCACCAATTTTACACATCAAAGTCTGTTTACATGTGTTGGGGAGTACTACCTCATGTGTGAAAAAAGTTTGTATAAAAAGCGTTTTGTGGCTGCAGGAGATGCTTCACAGAGTTTCATAAATTACCTCAAGTAATGTCACTTGAGTCAGCATCAGTTGGGACTGAAGACTACTAGGTTTGAAAATGAAAAAATTCTCAGGCTGTGGAGTTAGAAAGAAGTGAGTTTACCAGGCCTCTGTAGCCAGCTGCTCATCTCTGCTTGAGCCTAGCGGCTAAAGGCTACATTAACCACTACTTGCATAATGCACCCTGATCTGCACAGTCAAGTGAATCAAGTCAATTTGCATTGTGGGTAATGTAGGCATGAGATTTGACAAGGATGACAAATGTATGGAATAAAAAATACGATATCTCTGGTTGTACTGCATCAATTGTCATCCTTTTTTCAACTATCCGTTGAGAGTCTGATAATGTTATGAGTGCAATACTAAATCAGTGGATTACTCTTTTAGCACAATACAGTACATTGTACTGTTTTGTACGTATTGCTCTGTCTCACTGTCATTCACTGTAGCACTACCATATTTATGGGGGGATGTGACCTGGTTTCTAAAATCCCTGAAATAGATTGTCTGAATTTATTGTCTTGATTTTGAGTCTTTTCACAAACACCCAAGATTACATCAATGATGAAGACAATGTTGACTTCAAATGTTCGATGCCATTTTTTACAGCATAGTTAAGACACAGTTAAGGTGAAGCAACTGCATGTTTTGATCTGAGAGAGGGGGGTGAACCTGGGAGAAAACCCAATTAAATTCAGCGAATAAAGAATCAGGGCCGAAATGTGAACTCAAGACCTTGCTGCTGTGAGGCAACATGTTTATGACAGAGAGACTAGACTAGAAGCTTTTCACTTACAGTAAAAATACCAACTTAATTAACATAAAGAAAACCTTGGCTACCCCACTGGTGAACACCCTGGTCAGAACAGGAACACACATTGCTCTCTCTTTGACCTTACAGTCACCCTGACACTGCATAAGACAAATACAGTGAAATACAGAGAGAGTGCACAGAGGAGAAGTAACAGTCACAAAATTCAAAAGTCCTGTGATGAATACTTTTATGTGCTTTGTGTCCTGCTTTGTACTTTATACTTTACCCTTGCGCACGCATGCACACACACGTACACACACAAACACACACACACACACACTTAGTGTGTTTACTGGAACAAACAATGTATGGAAAGTTTAGTATTATTGTGGTTCGGCTTTTAAAATAAGGTGTGAATTCAAAAGGGGCTCTTCTTCCTGTTCCACTCTCAGTCTGAAGTCTGAGCACAACTGAGCACAACTGTTTGACCTGTTCATCAAGGCAAATGCAATAACATTACATGATTGTATCATCACAACCATTTACAGGAGTAGACAGGGGTTTTTGCTTTTTAATGATAGTTGCTGAGAGAAGATGCCACAAGGATCTGGTTGAGACCATCATTCTTCTGAATGAGATCATTGTGAAGGTGCTGACGCAAGTGGTCTGGCAAAAAAGCTGAACCTGGCTCAACCTTCCAGGGCTGTAAAATCCTTCATCATTGCATCACATTACACAAATTCTTGTTGCTTACAAAATTGAAGATACATTTAGTCATCACGCATGGGTCGCAAGTATGACGCTGTTTTGAAATGTGAAGTGTGTCCAAATTAAAGAGAGAGGGAATGCTGCAAATTTCAGCTTGCATATTGCACACTTTGTGAAATGAGCTCCAGGATTGTATTTCATCCTTTCTGTTATCTAAAGCAACACACCTGCACTAACCCTCTGTTTTTTTTTAATGCAAGGCTGTTTTCGGTATGAATGCCCACTTACTGGCACATCTTCAATATCAAGCACCTCCACTTCACTTACCCTTCATAAAACCATGGAACCAAAAGGTAAAATACACGGTCATAATAACTCTCTTAGCTGAAGTCAGCGTAATCAGCAAAGCTGTCATCACCAAGTGTTGTCTCCTAACTCCCAAAAACCCTAATGACAGGAGAAAACAGCTGTTGCATATACTTTAACAGTGGCATGAATCAGCCCCTTTTCAACCAGATATTGTAGAAAACCTTTCTCACTGCACATGTCCGGAGGTCTAATCTCCTTTACTCATACCAGCGTTTGAATCCCAATCACTTTGCTTGTAGCAAGCTATGGTGGATCCTGCTCTCGCCGCCTGGATGGTCTTCACCATCTGTCTGTCAGTCAGTCTGTCCCTCTCAGGAGCCAAGTCTCGAGAGATTGGCCCAATGTGGGCAGCGCACCTATCAAGCTGGCCTCCTGCGACAGGGCCCCCCAAACTTGAAGGATGGGCCAGGGCTGGGCTGCCAACATCTGGGTCATCTCTGCTTACCACAGCATTGAATGGCAGTCCAGGGCTATCAGGATGACTGACAGCTGCTCTTGTCTCACTCTTTCCAACAGAGGGGGAATGAGACAAAGAGGAGTAAAGATGTAAAGCAGCCTCCAGGCCAAGGCGCACATGCAAACACATCCACCCCCAGGGATGGATCCTCCTGGAGGAGAACCAGAGCGGGCAGTGGGTGTTGTTTGGACTGGAAAACAGGTCCACATCCACTCTCCTGAACCAGTTCCAAATCTGCTGCACCACCTAGGGGTGCAGCCCCCACTCGTTTGCCAGAGGGCTGCCTCTTAACGTGAAGTCGGCACCCCTGAGTGAAACAGACATGATGTCTCCTCTCCTTGGTTTGTGTGCGAGCCTGTTGCTTTACCCCTTAAGGAGGAGATAATGCTGCTGGCCACAGCATCATTAACCCGAGAAATAAGCTGTGTGTGCTGGTCCCATGAAGGAGTATGACAAGATCAGCTGGAGACAGTGTTGACACTAAGTAGACATGTAGTGTCCTCTCCCCGCCCAATGTGTGTGCACAAAGCTTTATTCCTCAGTGAAGAGGTAACATTGCTAGATGCATCACCATTAGATGCATCACCGTTAGACTCATCACCATTAGCTGGAGAGATGAGCTGTGCTAGCTGGTCTAATAGCTGGTGCCAAGGAGCGCAGTGAGAGACAGATCTGCTTCTCTGTGTCATTGTGTCGGGTGGGATGTGTTTCTTTCTCACAACATCGTGCCTAACATAGCACTCGTGCATGGTCTTGGCGCTGAGCTTTTCCCAGCTAGCATAGCACGTAGTTGAATGAGGCCGCCCCCCATCTGCTTCCCTAACGGTGGGAAGAGAGGCAGGAGTGCCAGCTGAACGAGTGCTTTCTGCACTCGTTCAGAGGCTGTGCACTCTTACACAGCCTCTGTGATCAGCTGGATGAAGCAGGCTGGGCCGCTATCATCACAGTGTCATGTAGGGCCTGAGAGGCACTTCTGCACGAGTGCTTTCTGCACTCGTTCAGAGGCTGTGCACTCTTACACAGCCTCTGTGATCAGCTGGATGAAGCAGGCTGGGCCGCTATCATCACAGTGTCATGTAGGGCCTGAGAGGTGGTAGAGGGAAGGGTGGAGGATTTTGCTCTTTGATGGAAGATGTCGTTTGTTTTATTAAAACATTTTCAACACAGCAGAACACATGAACATGAACAGTGGTGGGAGGGGCCAGTGAACTCATTCACTGACACATTCAGGGGGGCGCTGTTGAACATAACCCGTACTAATATGATGCTCTCTCCCACTGACAGTCACTTCAATGCTGCTGCTCTCCCTACATGCAGGGCTTCTGCGTGGAACTGCCGGCGTTTTTCATTCTGGCATGGACCGCTCCACGGTTACGGGAGGGCCAGTGCTGCGGTGTCTCTGTTGAGGTGGTCTGGGAGGTGGCTGATGGTGCTGACGGTGCTCTCCTCCTTGCCATGGTGTTGCGGCAATACACCTCATCACCTCTCTGGCTAGAAGAAGGCCTCTTCCAGCCTCTTGAAGCACTGATACAGTCATGTGACTGCATCACACGATTGTCTTGCTGAAGTATACTTCAGTGTATACTTCATCTATGGTTGCATCATTGAAAACACACATAAAATACACATTTTCAGATACGAGCCCATTAACAAGCAACTAAAACAGTCAATTTGTTCGACTAAACTTAGCCTGCTATTAAAGCTTGCCGCATTCTAGATCATCTGTAGAGGTTTGAGTGTACATGCAGGGAGGCCTGCCAGTAAGGAGTTGCAGTAGTCGATACGTGATATTACAAGAGTTGTGCTGCAAGCTCAGACAGGTAGGGTCTGATCTTCCTGATGTTGTACAGGGCAAATCGACACGATCGAGTGACTGAAGCCACGTGAACCTTAAAGGTTAGTTGGTCATCAATCATGACACCCAAGTTCTGGGCAGACTTTGTGGACAAATGCAGACAAACACACACACAACACAAACACGACATCATCTGACCTTTCCTTGTCTCAGAGCCACGTTGTAAAGTCCATGTCATTGTAGCCAACTTGTGATAAAACAGAAGCCTTGTCTCTGGAGTTATAACATTATATATTGTAAATAAAACCTGGCACTGAACTGCTGCTGCTATTCCTGATTTGAGTTGTGGATCTGCGGTAAAACCCAGAGTGGACTTTTGAGTTGCCATTCTTTTGTATTTGTGAAATTAAATGGGATTGGACTGAACTGATTTGGGGCTGTGGTGAAAACAAAGCGGATTGAAATCTGAGATTTTGGGATGCATTACACTTTTGCGTTAAAAATAACACAAAAGATATGTTCCCTTGTAACTAATTACTTTTTATATGCAATAATTGGTAAAGTAATTCAATTACTTTTTGAGAGAAGTAACTTTAACTAATTACTTTAACTATAACTTGCCCAACACGGTTTAAGACATGGTAAAGGTTAGGCAACTGCATGTTTTGATCTAAGGGAGGGCAGAGAACCTGGGAGAAATCACAATAAAATTCTGCAAATAAAGAATCAGGGCTGAAATGTGAACTCAAGACCTTGCTGCTGTGAGGCAGCATGTTTATGACAGAGAGACTACGACAAAAAAGAAGCTTTTCACTTGCAGTAAAAATACCAACTTAATAACTTAACATAGCACCCTAGTTAGAACAGAAACAGGAACACACAATGTTATCCAGTACAACAACACAAAGAGCTCTGGCATCAAAAAATGACCTTACAGTCAAATTAAGGATTCCCGGACACTGCATAAGACAAATACACAGTGAAATATACAGAGAGTGCACAGAGGAGAAGTAACAGTTACAAAATTCAAAAGCCCTGTGATGAATACTTTGTACTTGTACTATGTGCTTTGTGTCCTGCTATGTACTTTATACTTTCTCTTCGCGCACGGACACACACGCACACACACGCACACACACATACACTTAGTAACAATCTGTTTACTGAAAGAAATGATGTATGGAAAGTTTAGCATTGTTGTGGTTGGGCTTTAAAAATAAGGTGTGAATTCAAAAGGGGCCCTTCTTCCTGTGTCACTCTCAGTCTGAAGTCTCAGGAAGCTGGGCTTGAGCACAACTGTTTTACATGTTCACCAAAGCAAGTGCAGTAACAATGCACAATTGTATCATCACAACCATTTACAGAAGTAGACAGAGTTTTTGCTTTTTATTGATAGTTGCTAAGAGAAGGTGGATCTGAGTGAGACCAGTGACCATTATTCTTTTGAATGGGACCATTGTGAGGGTGCTGATGCAAGTGCTCTGGCAAAAAAGACGAATCTAGCTCAACCTTCCTGAGCAGTAAAATCCTTCATCATATCATGTTACACAAATGATTGCTCCCTGAGAAGACATTAAACAAGAAACATATACACCTTCTAATGCTATCTCTCTCTTTCTCTCTCTCTCTCTGTCTCGCCCTCTGTTGTAAAAGGATGACAATACTTTAAATATATATCTGGAGTAAATCTGACCTTTCTACATACTTATGCCATTTTATATCCCATTTTATTGCACTATAAGTTACTGTAGTTACTGCCTCCAAACCTGAACAAATAAACAACTTGCAGCATAGATGAAGCATTTTAAAGCTGAAGTGACAACCTCTGCCTTAAATATTGTGTCTGTTTTTTGTGTTGCATCCTATATGCTGCAAATTATATGTGTATAATTAATATAGAAAGTAGAATGCAATAATGTGAAACAAAAACATTGTAGGCTGTAATCAGCCTCAACAAGTTTCAAAAATCAACAAATATGTACATTTATTCTTTCATAAAACAATGGACATGGAGTAAATATTTCTAGGACAACACCCCACAATGTAAATACACAACATAGAACATAAAGAGCAATTATGTGAGCATGTATACATTTAGATATGTATATGCATATATGTATAGGCATCTAAATGAAGATATGTGCCTATATGTATACATGCATAAAGGCATATATATGTATGCTCACTCTCAACAAAGTTAGAAGGAAATCCAATACATTTATTTACATAGACTGTCAAAGGTCAGTCCTGTTAACCAAACCTCAAGTTGTCAGCGTTTAACTTGAGCGTAAACACTTTCATCTGTCAACTCTTTTTTCTTCCAACCTCTTGTAGCTTTTGTTTTAGAGAAATGCAACCCAGCATAGTTCAGATCATCTCCACCTTCAGTCTGTGCAGAAAATGAAAGCTCATTATAAAGTCAGGTTGTTATATAGTGCAGTAATGAAATAGCACAAGTGACTTGGTGTCATTACTTACAATCTCATGTACTGGTTGTCTCAAGTTGTCATTTCTTGCTTGTGAAGAGGCGCTTTCTATTCCTAATGATGAATAAAAACATGAATATTATGTTCCTCATTGTTTACTGTAAAGTGAAAGTTTAATTATACACATTGGCTGCAGATTATTGGTAAAAATATTTGCTGCCACACTATTAATTAATTGACACAAGGCAAAATTACAGACTTCAGCTGATATCTAGTATATCTCATCAGTTTGATCCAGTCAACAACACTTACCTTTAAACTGTGCAAACACTGCTCTTGGAGTTCGGTAACAGATGAAAACAATATTTCCTATCAAAGAAATGGCCAAGCAGACTATTGCTATCACCAGTCCAGTAAATTCATAACTTGTTGTTTGCTCTAGATGAGAAAGAAAAAAAAGATATATCAATGCCTCTGTAAGAAAAGTCTTATCAGTCATGACGTTAACATATTACCCCCAGTATTGAACACAAAAATCATACCGATTTGCAATTTAGTTCCATTTCCAAATAATATCACTCCACATGTGGCCACAGCACAGTGATAAGTCCCAGCGTCAGAGGGGCTGACGTTTTTAGAGAAGCGATGAACACAGGTCTTTAAACTGTCAGGTCTCTTGTCACATTCATCAGGTCTATTTCCATCAGTGTAGATGATGTCTGGATGAGATCCATCTGATCTGGCTCTGAACCAGTAAACACTGTGTCCTCCAGGACACGTCTTGTTCTCAGAGTCAGAGAGGACTGAACACTGCAAAGTCACAGAGTCTCCTGAATGGACTGGATCAGATACTGTCGGCCACTGAACAACAGTATAGTTTGATGTTCTTTCAGTGTTTCCTATGAAATACAAAACTATTAGAAGTTTGGAATCTCCAAGCACTTTTAGATATCTTAAAAGTTGTTCAAAGTTCAAAAGTAAAATAAGCATAACATACAATGATTTGACATAGTACTCCAAAATAATGTCAAATTAGGATTTGTAATATTCATTACATGTGTCCCAGAGGTAAAATAAGAACTGGGTGAAACCTCAATGTGGAAGAAAATTACAATTTGATATTTTAAGTTACACCATGTAATGAAATTGAGATTCTTTCAAAAAATGGTTGATGACATACAGTAAGACAAATCATTTACATAGTGCAGTATGAAGTATTTAAAGCAATTCCAAAACATTGAAAAAAAAATCACATAATTACCTTTTAATGACAAATAGGTCCCACTCCAAGTATTCTGCAACCAATCCGTGACTGCACAGTGATACATTCCCTCGTCTTCTTGAATCGTCCTTAAAATAGTGAGATTGCTAATATTCTTATAATTATTTAACTCTAATCTAGAGGCAACAAACCCTGGTGCATATTTAGGTTTTACGTTTTTCAACAGTTTCACAATTAATTTCAGAGTATCTCCGACATTCTGCTTGTACCAGTAGATTTCTTTAATGCCATAATCTTCATCAGGCGAAACACATGTAAAGGTCACAGGTTCACCAAGTTGAACAGTGATCACTGGTATCAGCGTATCTAGATTAAAGGAAAATATACAATATATGAAACAAAAATAAAGGACAATCGCTGTATGATGTAAAAAATCTTGATAATTTGTTATTTGATAACACTTACATCCTTGATGAAGGAGAAGCAATGTAACACACAACAGGATCATCTTGACATTGCCTGTTATTAGGAAACTTGTTGGTATTTAAGTGAAAGAGGTGAGATGGTCGTGATAAGTCAGACCGTCAAATACATCTGATTGGTTATCACAGAATATACAATCAAAGTGCATTTCCTGCCACACTGGTCGTATCTCTCATTCTTATCCATTCACTTAAGTGACTGTTTTTTACTAAAGATTCATGTTTATCTGAATTTCATTAACTCTTTAAAGATTTATTCTCAACTTGGAGTGGTTTTCATTTTTTAATTCAACATTTTCAGTTCTTGCTAATATATCCAACTGATATTATGCCTAAATCATTCATCAGCTCCACTGGCTTAAAAAAGAAAACAAGACATGTCTACAGCCATGCCATCAGCTCTGTGAGGCTGATGGAAATGCCATTAGCTTTGCAGGTAATTGGTCACAAAGCAAAGTATTGGACAAAATTAAGTTTTGACCTGATAATGGCCCCAGAGGAAAGGTCAGGGGATGACCTAAGTTATTACATTTCATCCTGAGGGAGACATGAGTGTGTGTACCAAATGTCATGGCAGTCCATCCTATGTTTAACAGCCCCCACCGGATGTGACCTCCTTCATAGTAATGTTCACAGATGCGCCCCTGACAGGGTGAAGGGGCACCTGCCTGTAGAGAGTGATAGGTAGTGGGAGGCCTTCAGGGTAAAACTGACATATCAACCTCCTCGAACTTCAGGTTGTGCTCTTGGTTCTCCAAGACTGCCTGATGCGGGTTCGGGGAAGTCATGTGTCGGTAAGAACAGACATCTGCACCACGGTTGACCAAATCAACAGGCAGGGTGGAGTCCGATCCACAGCCCTGTTGAAGATGGTGGAGAACCTGTTGTTGTGGGCTTCAGAACACCTCCTGTCTCTGAGAGCCCTCCACATTCTGGGTCCAGATAACAGGGGTGCTGACATCACATTAAGAGGCCCTCTGGCAAATGAGTGGTCTGCACCACGAGGTGGTCATCCTGATAGCCCTGGACCACTGCTCGGCGCTGCAGTACACAGAGATGGCCTGCATGTTGGTGGCCCAGCTCTGGTCCACCCCTCAAGTTTGGGGGGCCCTGTCCCAGGAGGCGGGCTTGATAGGCGCACTGCCTACGTTGGGCCAGCCTCTCCAGGCTTGTCTCCTGAGAAGGACAGACTCATGTGGGCTGAACTGTCTGTACAGGTGGTACAGACCATCCAGGCAGCGAGAGCAGGATCCACCATTGTTTGCTACAAAGCAAAGTAGTTGTGATTCCTATGCTTGTGTGAGGAAAGAAGAGGAAAGAACCGGACCCCCTGACGTGCAGTGGGGGAGATTGATGGGATGATATATTGTCCATTTCCATCACAATTTAGCTCACTGTTTGATCTATACTAACCCTTTCAAACTCAAACTCAAACCAAAATATGTTCAGAGACATCTTTCCAAACAACATTTTGATGTTGAGTAATTCTGCAAACCCAAGATTATGTTTAATTGTGGAGATTTTACTTCATGAACAGCAAACTACTTCCTGCACTGGAACTGAACATTAGCACTGGATATTTATGTCAGCACATACTGCAGAAATGTCTACATAATACCTATATGACTATATACTAAAATGTGCATTTTAGAATGGTAGGATTCATATAAAAATGACAATATTGCCTTTTAATTAGGCGATCCAATAGTTTTGTGCTACAGCATGGCACTAACATGTCAAGGGATGGGGTTCGGTTGGATTTGATCAAAATATATGTAATTTGCTCTTTCTGTACATCACTGCAGTCTTTTAGTGAAAGTCAGATGACTCAACAAACAGAGGATAAGATTTACAATAAACTTCTGACTAACTAAATGTACATTTTTTAAGGGGGTACTGATGCCTCTTAGCCTTTAAATATATATAGCACATAAAATACTGCACATATTGTAAATATAATGTCTCCTGGTCTGGTGTAAAATCCTGCAACAATGTCTGTAGCATCAGAAATTGTGTACAATTTTAAAAAATGCATCCAGCCATTTGCCACACTGACACACAAAGATAGAGGGGCTGTCTTGAATATTGTGGGAGGCAGCCAATCCAGATGTTCCACATCATCAATGATGACCCGCCCACTGTGCCTGTCAGTCACATCAGCAGGAAGAGCTGATGATTCTAGTCAGGGGGCTGGTGAAAGGAGAGCAGAGCACAACTCTGTCACAGCGCTATCACAGAAACTAATTCAGCTGCAGGTAGTTTAGAATTTCTAACTCAACTAACCTGCATGTTTTGATCTGAGGAAGGGGACTTGTGTGAAAAGGGGAGAAAATCACAAATAAAATAACCCAGCTGAGATTTGAACCCAAGGCTTTGTTGTTGTGAGGCAGCATATTAATCACTGAGAGACAAAAGGGTGTTTTTTGTAGTAAAGGGAAGTTTTTTCACATGCAGTAAAACAGTAAAAATGCCACCTTGCCACCCCATGAACAGTGGTGGATACATTCACAATAACAAGACAGAACCAGCTGACACTATAATGCAGTCAAGTGCAACACCACAGGCTCTGATATCAAAAAGAAGTAGAAGTTTCTGACACAGCTCTACTTTCTTCTCCTACTTGCAAGATGTATAGATGTACATATTTGTGGCACACAAACACTATGTGTTTATGAAGTTTCTTCTGGAGTTACTTTCATGTACTTTTGTCCTGTTTTGTACTTTCTGCTTTTTTTCCACTCCTAGTAATCGACACACAAACAGACACAGATAAACACGCATTTACAGTCAACACTGGCCAAAAAATGTTGCACGGAAAGTTAGTCATTATTGTGTTTGCGCCTTCAATGTAAGGTGTGAATTCAAAGAGGCTTTTCTTCCTTTCTGCTTAAGCAACAGGAAGCTGGGCTTGCACTGCTCTTTCACCTCTTTTAAAGGCTAGTTGAATAACATTAAATTATTGTCATGATTATTGTTAACATCACAACATCTTACAGTGTTAGGGTGCAAAAGGGCTGGGGAGACACAACTTTAGAGTTACCCTATATCATGACTATTACACTTTTCTGTGATTCAGTGCTTTTCATTGGGAGTACTACTCATTCACTGGTCCCATTCCAGTCGGTTTGAACCATGATCTTAAATTCAGTTTGCCCGATTATCTGCAAATAGATTTGACAACCTTGCTAAAGTGTGTTCCAACATGCATCACTAGGCGTAGTGATGGACTTGTAGTATGTCCAAATGAATGGTGAATGAATCAATACCTTTACATAAAATTATAATAAAATATGAACTTATATAAAGACTGTGTATCGCAGATATGACTGTAGGTGTCTATGGTTGCACCTTTAAAAACACAATTTAGAGACATTATTTGTTCTTAAAATGAGCATTTCAAACAATCATTTCAACCTGTTCAATAAAAAATGGTCTGCTGAAGCCTCATGCAGCTTTTCTCTCCCGCTTTAAACTTGTTAAGCCCACAGTCACATCTATTCTGAGTAAACAGCCTCAGTGGTTGGTCAAAGGGTGGAGAAATGGCCCACCACAGCTTTTGTCTAACAGTGTAGCTGTTGCATGTGGCTTTGCTCAGTTGTTCTCAAGACAGACATGCAGTATGCATTTGCAAAGTGCTGTGAGACAAGAAAAATGGAGGTGTTAATTTTTTGCAGCTGTCCCCTTACATTTTATACAGCATATTTTAGTAATGTTCTTAAAGAAAGGAACATCAACTTAACAGCAAGTTCTCCACATCACTTGACTTCCTGTGTGGTTTTAGCCACATTTCCTCTGGCTTTCCCCTGCAACTGCCCCTCAAAACTGCAGGCTACCACCTACTCTGTAGTTAATGTCATTTCAGAAGTCTCTTTTCCTCTTCTTAGGTTGTTGTCATAGTGAAGTTCTAATCAGGCTATTTCACAAACAAAACAACACAAACTACAGGTCCAGGATGAGTTTAGCCTAGCTTAGCACAAATACAGAAAGCAAAACAGATAGTGTATACAGAGAGACAAGAAATACACCTTTCAGCTCCAACAGTGTCTGGTTTACAGTGTCTTGTTAGCTAGCGAACTGTATACCAGTGCTTCCAGAAACATCATTGGGGTTTTGTCTTTACTGTGAGGACAGGATGTTTTTGTTGTCTGCAGGCCCAGTTGTCATGGTTTAGGAAATAGCTCCAATGCGTAAGATGACTTCCCATGAAAAGCCCTGCACACCCATGGTACACCCACACAGGTGATTTCACTTATTCTGGTTTATTCTCAGATGTGTGTGGGTGTCTACAGGCTGTTTGACTGAAATCTATGTGACTCTATTGTAAGCTTTATTGCATCTGTTTCACCTTTATCATTGTAACTATTTCAAATAATCAAGTGACGTCATGTAGCCTACACTCTGCCATAGCTTTGCCCACATTCAACCTCAACAGACATCTAACCAGCCAAATGGATTGAAAACACCTTTGTGTGTGGGTTATGTTTTCATTGTTTCTCACCAGAACACGTTGCTTGCTCCTTTGAGGCATACTGTAACTCTTTCCTTTACTTAAAAAATTGAAATCTACATTGTTTACAGCCTTATTTGCTAGCTAGCTATGATCTTCTTTGTGTAGCAGTGCTATGTCTCTTGCCACACGCATGTACACTCACCGGCCACTTTATTAGGAACACCTGTGCAATCTAATGCAATCCAGTACAACAGCTCTGCAATAAATTCTACTTATACAAAGCTTTTATGTTTTCAGTTTTTGTTGACATTATCAGAAAGATGATAATTCTACTTTATGTTTATTATTGAGAACGTAGTGGGTGGTGTTGGTGTACTGGAATGCATTATATTGAAAAGTGTGTCTAATATTTTGTCCCCCTCATGAAGATTAATAGAGTGGACAAAATATTAGGAACACCATTCAATATAATGTACTCCAGTACACCACCACCACCAACTATGACCTCAATAATAAACATAAAGTAGAATTATCACCTTTCTGACAATGTCAACAAAAAACTGAAAATGTATAAGCTTCATAAATGTAGAATTTATGGCAGAGCTGTTGTATCAGATTGCATTAGATTGCACAGGTGTACCTAATGAAGTGGACAGTGCATGTATATCTCTTATCAACGGGAAATGGATCACTGGTTTGTTAAATCTAGGGGGAAGTTCATGTTCTACATTTTAGCCAATCACTATGATTCCCCTCCATAAACCTTTATCACCTTACGACCAAATTTTCCATCTGGGTGGGAGGATATCAGTTGTAGAAGACAAGAGTGCTATACCACAATGATCCGACGACTGGCTGATTTGATTCTTCTTACTGCAGTGTGTAAGTACAATTCTTATCATGTGTAGGAAACCATTGTCTATACTGAACAGTCTGTAATAACAATGCATATGAGACAAAGCACTGTAAAAATCTTGACAAATTCTACATTTTTCATTATTTTAGTGCTGTTTTCTAGTAAGTCTCTTCTGTTTTTCTTCAGCTCTGATTCAGACTGCAGAGGTTCCTCACCTGATCTCACTGACTTTGGTTGAACCTGGTGACAATGTTACTTTTCACTGTCCAGTCTTTGAGAAGGACAAATTCTTTCACTGGTATAAGCAGCCTCTTGGACATATGGGCCAAGCAGTCGCCTCTGGACTTGTTGGCAAAATAACAGTCAGTGAACAATTTAGAGAGTCACGTTTCACATTCACAAGAGAGGATGCTCAGTATTCTCTCATCATCAGAAATGTAAGCAAAGAGGATGAAGCGACATATTTCTGTCACAATGGAGCATCATATTCACAGACTTTCGTCAATGGCACATTCTTGGCTGTGAACGGTAAAAATAATCTTAAATGTATCTTATGTCAATGATCATTTTAGTTTTTAAGTCATTCAAATAATTTAAATTGTGAATTCTTTTTTGTTGCATTTTTAATGTTATTTTTCTAAATCACGCAGACAACAATCAACGCAAATCAGTCTATGTGAAACAAAGTCCGGAGACAGCATCAGTCCAGCTGGGAGACGTACTGACTCTCCAATGTTCACTGCTCTCCAAGAACACAACAGAAAACACAGATCAGTGTCCAGGTGTACGCAATGTGTACTGGTTCAGAGCTGGATCAGGAGGATTTCATCCAGGCGTTGTTTACACTCACAGAAACAGGAGTGATAAACCTGTGGAGAGGAGCTGTGTCTACAGTCTGTCCAAAACTATACAGGACTCCTCTGATACTGGGACTTACTACTGTGCTGTGGTCACATGTGGAGAAATCCTGTTTGGTGAAGGAACTAAAGTGGACACAAGTATGTATTTACAGTTGTATTTAAATCATAAAGAGATTTCGCATATGGATTTAGACAACTTAAAATATATTAAACTTATAGTTTTTTTTTATTAAACTGTTGTTTTATTCTAAGTTTAAGACAGTAACTTGGTGGTGATAAAAACATGATGCCAATAGTTATCAACAAAATCTTTATCCCATTGTGTAAACTTTAATACCTTAAACATTTAATATCCATAAATATTGAAAAAGGAATTAATTCAGTGGTAATAAATATATTGTTATTTAGGAGAAGCATACAAACATATGTGCCTCACTCCATCTATGTGGAGTATTTCACCCAAAACTCAATTAAACATTATATTTAAACATCATAATTACTCTAGTAAACATACACATAAAAAGTGAAAGTAAAACAGGTAAAATACTCAACAGTTAGGCCATCCCAACAGTAATTTAACAGTTTCAGTATTCTATATTTCATTAGCAACAAACAAGGGCTGTGTCCAAAATCACTCACTATATTCACTACTCCCTATGTAATAGACACTTAATAGTTTACTCAATAGTGAGCAGTATATCAAGATTTGAGATATTCACTAATCATTGTCATTTGGTGTCATCAACATCAGCTATAAGTTGTGCCACAGTATTTTCACATCTATAAAATGTGGAGCATTGCTTTGTGGGATTGTTTGCAGAAAGTAGTGTAGGCCTACATGCTATGAACACTACTGTTTTAATTCCATTGTGGAATTTTCGAGGGCACTACATAGCGGATATATATTTAACACACTCTGCATTTGGACACTCAAATGAAATGGCCTAAGGTAAATGTAGTGCACTATATTGTAAACAGGCAGTAATTTCGGACACAGTCATTAGCTCCAGATAGCTAGTAAAGTGGCTAGCTTTGTTAGCAGTAAGCTGAGGACACTACTCCAACAAGGGCAAGAGATAAAAGGTGTCTTTGCTTAGTCACAAATCTGATAAAAGGCTGGATGCACATGCATCATATTCACACAGTGGCCATTTTCCTGACGTCACACTCAGGGTGGGAACCTGTCAAGTGAAGCTTGTGTGAGAATGGTGAGATGGTTGTGTGAACTTCATTTTTTATATGTAAAATTGATCTGATAAGAGTTACACGGACCCACAGTTGTAATATTATTGACTTTTTAACATTTACATAAGCCAATGGATTCATTTGTCATCTGACTGCTTTAATGGCGCTAACATTGACATTAATGTTAATTGCAGACTTCAGGTTTGCTATCCTAACATTACAGTGTTTCCAATGTGGGCCGGGCAGGCTCCGGTCTTACCTTCAACATTGTGGATGTAAGCTTCAATCCAATTGCTGTATCCTTTTTTTTTTTTTTTTTTTTTTTTTTAATCCTTTTGGGGATCTTGACAAATCAATTTTATCAATTTGGTCAGAGAAAGCGATGGTAGGATTAGGGTTAGTCAAGTCAAGTTTTTCAACCATCTTGCACAGGCTTTACTTGACAGTGTTCAAGTCAATCAATCAATCAATCAATTTTATTTATATAGTGCCAAATCACAACAAAGGTCATCTCAGGGCACTTTTCACATAGAGCAGGTCTAGACCCTACTCTTTAATTTGCAGAGACCCAACAATTCCCCCATGAGCAAGCACTTGGTGATAGCGGTAAGGAAAAACTCCCCTTTAACGGGTAGAAACCTCAAGCAGAACCCGGCTCTTGGTGGGCGGCCATCTGCTTTGACCGGTTGGGTTGAGAGAGTGAGAGTGTGTGAACATGTATCCTGTAGTGTGTGATGCACCATTATTTTCAAATCTTGTAGTGTGTGCATATTTAGAACATCTGTGAAGTTTTTTTTGACCATCTTGCACAGGCTTTACTTGACAGTGTTCAAGAGTGTGAACAAATATCTTGTCGTGTGTGATGCACCATTATTTTCAAATCTTGTAGTGTGTCCATGTTTGACATTATCTAGATTAGAGAGAAGAACATCTATGAAGTTTTTCCTTATGTGCGTGATGCAATGCGATTTCAAAATTGGTTAGGATTTTAAAACTCCTGTAGACTGAGCCCGGCTTTAAGCGGCACCTACAATAGAGTTGGGCCAGTAGTGGTTGTTATTAGCAGCAGAATGTTAAACTGAAACCAACATCAATGTACCAATTTTGCCTGCTGACAAAATGTAATTACTGTGGTTTTTTAAATGTATTTATAGTAGCAAATGTTGACAGTCCATTATTTAATATCTTTGGATTGTTTTCTGGTTCCAGGCTCAGGATTGGATCCAGTTGTCCTTGTACTTGGAGCACTGTTGGTCTGCTGTGTGACTGTGATTGCTGTTCTTATTTTCTACATTAACATGAGGAGAGTTTGTGAACATTGCAAAGGTATGTTCACTGTATTTTGCTTTCTGTTTCAGTTAAAGTCCCCTCAACTCAACGTATTGTTACTTCACTTGGATGTTGGACCTTCACTGTGCAGAATGATGTATTGTATGTACATGTTTGACTCTCAAACATTGTTTTCATTAGCACAGGGAAAATTTCTCCGTGCCAACGTTTAATCTGAATTTAAAGGCTGTTTTAAGTTGATTTTCTATATTTTTCTTATTGTCAACAAATCTCAGGTGCAGAGCCAAACCAACCATGAATTGATCCTATTTGTGTGTATCCAAAGTCAGATACATCCTATTCCCCTGTGATGCAGACCTCTATAGTTATCCAATTTTTTTTTTAAACATGTCAGGGAACCACACCGCTGCACTGGGTAACATGTTTATTCATTATGAAGAGTATGGGCACAGTAGTTTGTTTAGAAACAGTTCCAAAGACTATTAACAGCAATCACTTCTTTTCATTGTTTCAGTGTCAAAAGTGTAAAAAATACATTTTTATAGTGATAAAATATTGTAAACCTTAAGGAGTGAACAATTTTATGACTTCACTATCCTGTATGTTTTTTTGTTTTTTTTTAATTATTTTAATTTCCCTAAGTAGCAGTAACTTCTACTGGTCGATGAATGTTCTTTCATCATGTGAATAATGATTGTGTCCTTTTTGTATATTGAACATTTAATTTCAGGTGTTATATGGCATTACAAACTGTAGTTTCCCATGAGCAAAACACTTCACCTCTAACTGCTCAGTCCTCTGGTAGACTTGGTCAAGGGGCAGCCAAGGGACTGAAGTGAACTGCAGAGACAACTGTGTAACTAATGTGAACAAAGATTTGCTTTGTTTATTTCTGTCTTTTAATGAGACACAAATCACACTGATACAACAGCAGTAAACACACTGAAGGATTTGCTTTTATTAACAGGAACAACAGGAGCTTCTCATAATCTTAGACATGACAAGTCAACAGTGGATCAATCAAATGACCCGGTAATTATGCTTCTGGTAAATATGTGACGGTGTGTTGCCCTGTTTGCACTGGCTAGGTCTAGTGATCTTGATGTAGGAGTGTAATGAATATTTTGCCAACTTTTTCCTTTTTTCTTTGGTCAGATCAAGAAGTTACAAAGTAAAATAAAATAAATTCACTGTTAAGTAACATAATGTTTTTGCTATATGATAAACATGAATAAAATCAAGTGGTATGAATACAAAACAGATCACTGAGAAATATCATAGGAGTATTTAAAAATAGTATAGTGACATTAGAAATGACATAAAAGAATGTTAAATTGCTTTTTTAAAAGCAGTTCTATTCAATAATACAACACATCTGCTGCTTTCATGATAGAGGAATGAATAATCAATAAGACATTTAGGCTAATGACACTGACTAAATAAGTCACGTAAGAAAGTAACCTCATTGTTCAGTTAATGATGTTACAGTCATGATCTCTAAATTATTTAATAACACACAAATATATTTTTTGCAGGATGGTGAAGCAAAGGCAGTAAACTATACAGCGCTGGATTTCTCCATGATGAAAGTGAAAAGAGGGAGTAAAATGAGGAGAGAGAACACACAGTGTGTTTACTCTGATGTTAGATCAGATTACCACATCCAGCAACACTCCTCTCTATAGGCAGAGTAGGACCTTTACACTGCTCCCCAACTCTCTGCAGAGGTCTGTAGCTTAGCTTGTTTTAGGGTGTACAGTATATTATGTGCACAGACAGCGACAGGAGGAAGTTGAACATCAGTCCTCTTGAAATTCTTCGCAAAATGCAAATTTCATGATGTACATTTGTTTATGTAAAACAAAAGCAGAACATATATACAAAGACTGATGTCTTTTAGTATAATACCTTAATATGGCATTGATAATAGATGTGGGTAAAGGGGGATTGTTTAAACCTTAAAAATGCAGATCAGATAAAGAAGGCAAATAGGAAATCGTCCTCATGAATCACTTTAAGATGAATGTTTCAAGAAGATAGTTTGGGTGTCATCACAAGCTTAGTGAATACTTTCATGATGATTCATTCATGTTTCTGAAGTAAATAAAAGACATTGGTGTAGACACAATTTTCCTCCGTTGCTTTTGCATTCCTTTTCCCTGCTTTGCCAGTTGTCTTCTTGGTCAGTGCAGAATAAACCAAATAGTCCTCATATATCTGAGGAAATACATCATGCATGTCAATATAAAAAGGTGCAAACAGAAAAAAAACATGCTGATAACTTTTCTCATGATATCTTCTCTTTAAATTCCTTACCTGCTGACCACCACTGGTTGTTTCAGCATGTGTTTGCAGAGCAGCCGCAGCTTTATTATAAATATAATAATAATAATTAAAAACAGAAAATAATGATAAATAATGATCAGCAACACAGGCTTCACTGGTTTCACTTTACCAGCGATAAATGGTCCAGTAATCTGATTTATACACAACTCTAATATGAATCTAAAGATTTTACAGCTTTTACCAAATACTGTTTGATAGACTGATGTTTGAGTAGTTTCCTTAACTTACCATTGCAAGATTTTTTCTTAACAACCAGACTTATAGCGAAAGCAGCACACAGCAGAAAGATAAGTGTGTTGGCCTTCTGTAAATCCCACCAGCTGACAACTGAAGCATTACGAAAAGAAGGAAATGATTTAACATTAAGAAGTAGTAATTAATAATGTTGGTATTATGATACGATGATGTTTCATGAAGAACAAATGTTTTTGTTAGTTGATCTAAAGGGATTGTACTTGACTCCTGATAAAACACACACAAATATAATAATTTCACCATTATATAGAAATTAATTTACCTTCAATGATGAGTTTAGTTCCATTTCCGAATAATATCTCTCCACATGTGGCCACAGCACAGTAATAAGTCCCATCATCAGAGGAGCTGATGTTTTTAGAGAAGCGATAGACACAGCTCTTTGGAGACGAGTGAATGCCAGTTTTCTTTCTACATTCATCACGGCTACTTCCATCAGTGTAGATGATATCTGGATGAGATGCATTTGATCCATCTCTGAACCAGTAAACACTGTGTACTCCTGGACACGTCTTGTTCTCGTATTCAGAGAGGATTGAACACTGGAGAGTCACAGAGTTTCCTGGACGGACTGGATCAGATACTGTCGGCCACTGAACAACAGTATAGTTTGATGTCCTTTCAGTGTTTCCTATGCAATGCAAAAATGTAAAAATTTTGAGATCACTTTTGAAAATATAAATTTATGTTTTGTGATGAAATTGGGGAATTTAGTGACACTTTAAAGTTAAAGTAAAAGAGATCACATTATCACCTTTAACTAACAAATATGTCCCACTCCATTCAAGATTATTCCACTCCTTGATTGCACAATGGTACATTCCCTCGTCTTCTTCGGTTGTACTCAAAATGGTCAGGTTACTAAAATTCTTATCAGTTTGTACATCCAATCTTGTAGAAGAAAACACATACTGAGGTGTTTTAGATTTATACAGTTGCACAAATAATTTCAGAGTATCACCGGCACTCTGCTTGTACCAGTAAAGACTATGTGTGCTGAAATCATAATTACGCAAAGCACATGTCAAGTTTGCAGGTTCACCAGGTTGAACTGTGATCACTGGAATCAGCGCATCTGAATGAAATGAAAATATAGAAAACACATTGTAAATAACAGTTATTGTATGATGTACAAAATGCATTATGCACAAAGATGATATTTGAACCTCCAAACATTTTGTTGCAAATTCTTAGTTGTATACAGAATACACAGAATTAGATGGCACTTACATCCTTGATGAAGAACAAGCAGTGTTACCCATAACACGATCATCTCGACATTGTCTCTTGTTAGGAACCTTTCTGGTATTTCACTGTGTAAAGGAGGTGATGTAACGTGGCCACGACACTGAATCTCACACTGAGAAATGCATGTGATTGGTTATCACAGAATCTAGATTCAAAGACTAACTTCCTGTCACATTGATCTTATCCTGGTCTTAGTGAAGCATATTTCACCTCTCATTGTTCACCATTCACTCAGTCATTTAAATGATAATCTCAAAGATTTTTGTTTCTATGAATTTTGGGAACTCTTCTATTAATGCTCTCATCTTGTAGCGCTTTTCATCTTTGGTCGGCATGTCAAGCTTCTGTCCTCACTCTGCGTGTAGGTGCACAGCTCTGCAGCGAGCTAAACACACTTCCAACAGTGGTTGAAGACAGGAGTGGCCTGTGAGGATTTTACTGGAACAAATAGTAAAACTGTGAAAACAGTATCAGAAAGAAATTTAATGATATTGATTGCAAATCAGAAAAAGCTAAGATACCACAAACAAGTGTCAGAATGTATTGTAAAGATGAATTACAGAAACAGGAAAACTGGATTCACAAAATATTGATAAATATAATTAAATTAGTTACTTGTCCCTCATGTAAGGATGAAACAAAATATAAGTGCAGATCAACATTATAGAGACTATAATTGATACTTTGATATTGATATTTAAATAGACGTTTTTTGCACTTATCTGCAGTGGTTTTTATTGATAGTTGCTGAGAGAAGTTATATCTTTGTGGGACCAGTGACCCTCATTATTTTGAATGGGACCACTGTGAGGATGCTGACGCAAGTGATCTGGCAAAAAATTTGTACCTGGCTCAACTTTTCTGAGCAATGAAATCCTTCCTCATAGCATCACATTACACAAATGATCCTGAGAAGACATTAAACAAGAATCATATACGCCCTCCCCTAAATTACTGTAAAAGGATGACAATACTTTAAATATACATTACTATGCAAAAGTTTTAGGCACCTTAGATGTTTAGACTCTCATCTATTATGCAATACCATCAGAGAGGTGTCTGATTGGTCCCAGTTTTATTCATGACATGACAATGACCCAAGCATACAGCTAGAGTCATAAAGAACTATTTTCAGCAACAAGAAGAATGATAAGTCCTGCTATAGATGGTTTGGCCCCCACAGAGCCCTGATCTCAACATCATGGAGTCAATCTGGGATTACATGAAAAAGCACCTGAGATGGCCTAAATTGTAAATCCACAGAAGAACATCTTTCTCCAGGATGGTTACAACAACCTACCTGCAAGTTACCATGAAAAACAGTGTTAAAGTGAACCGAGGAGAATTGCTGCTGTTTTAAAGGCAAAGCTGCTCACAGCAAATATTGATTTCATTTAGGTTTCTGCTGTTTACTCAACTTGGAAGAAGTTAATTGATAAATTAAAACAATTCACAACATCTTGATGTGAACTAATCTCCCAATGTCAATATTGTGGCTCCTGCTGACAGTCACCATCTCTGGTTGTGCTGCATTAGTTTTCATCCTTTTTTTTAACTATCCATTGTAAGTCTGACAGTGTTACAGGAGTGCAATACTAAATCAGTGGATTACTCTTTTAATACAAGACAGCACATTGTATTGTTTTGTACATTTTGTTGTGTCTTGTTGTCTTTCATTGTGGCACTACCATATTTATGGGAGTTTGTGACCTGGTTTCTAAAATCCCTGAAATAGATTGTCTGAACTTATTGTCTTGATTTTGAGTCTTTCCACAAACACCCAAGATTACATCAATGATGACGACAATGTTGACTTCAAATGTTCGATGCCATTTTTTACAGCATAGTTAAGACATGGTTAAGGTGAAGCAACTGCATGTTTTGATCTGAGAGAGGGAGGTGAACCTGGGAGAAAAACCCAATTCAATTTCACAAATAAAGAATGAGGGTTGAAATGTGAACTCAAGACCTCGCTGCTGTGAGGTGGCATGTTTATCACAGAGAGACTATGACAAAACAGTCTTATTTTATAAAAAATGAAGCTTTTTACTTGCAGTTAAAATACTAACTTAATTAACATGATGAAATCCTCGGATGCCCCCCTGGTGAACACCGTAGTTAGAACAGGAACACACAATGTTCTCCAGTACAACAACACAAAGAGCTCTGGCATCAAAAAATGACCTTACAGTCAAATTAAGGATTCCTGGACACTGCATAAGACAAATACACAGTGAAATATACAGACAGTGCACGGAAGAGAAGTAACAGTAACAAAATTCAGAAGCCCTGTGATGAATACTTTTCTGTTCTTTGTGTCCTGCTTTGTATTTTATACTTTCTCTTTGCGCATGGACACACGCACACACACAAGTGTGCGCACACACACACACACGTAGTAACAGTCTGTTTACTGAAAGAAACAATGTATGTAAAGTTTAGCCTTGTTGTGGTTCGGCTTTTAAAATAAGGTGCAAATTCGAAAGGGGGCCGTTCTTCCTGTCTCACTCTGTCTTAAGTCTCAGGAAGCTGGGCTTGAGCACAACTGTTTTACCTGTTTATCAAGGCAAGTGCAATAACAATACACAATTCATCACAACCCTTTACAGGAGTAGACAGAGGTTTTGCTTTTTATTGATAGTTTCTGTGAGAAGATGGATCTGGGTGAGACTAGTGACCATCATGGGACCACTGCGAGGGTGCTGATGCAAGTACTCTGGCAAAAGGGATGAACCTGGCTCAACCTTCCTGAGCAGTAAAATCCTTCATCATAACATCATGTTACACAAATGATTGCTCCCTGAGAAGACATTAAACAAGAATCATATACGCTCCTCCCCTAAATTACTGTAAAAGGATGACAAAACTTTAAATATATATCTGGAGTAAATCTGACCTTTTTACATATACTTATCCCCAACTCTGAGCATCAGCAGTATATAAAATATAATCAGCATTTTCTGGCTAATCCGCTCGAGACATGATGTAATCTAATCTACCAATGTCGTATACTGAACATTTAATTTCAGGTGTTATATGGCATTACAAAGTGTAGTTTGCCATGAGCAAAGCACTTCACCTCTAACTGCTCAGTCCTCTGGTAGACTTGGTCGAGGGGCAGCCAAGGGACTGAAGTGAACTGCAGAGACAACTGTGTAACTAATGTGAACAAAGACTTGCTTTGTTTATTTCTGTCCTTTAATGAGACACAAAGCACACTGATACAACAGCAGTAAACACACTGAAAGTTTTGCTTTTATTAACAGGAGCAAAAGGAGCTTCTCATAATCTTGGACATGACAAGTCAACAGTGGATCAATCAAACGACCTGGTGATTATGCTTCTGGTAAATATGTGACGGTGTGTTGCCCTGTTTGCACTGGCTAGGTCTAGTGATCTTGATGTAGGAGTGTAATGAATATTTTGCCAAATTTTTCCCTTTTTTCCTTTGTCAGATCAAGAAGTTACAAAGTAAAATAAAATAAATTCACTGTTAAGTAACATAATATTTTTGCTATATGATAAACATGGATAAAATCAAGTGGTATGAATACAAAACAGATCATTGAGAAATATCATAGGAGTATTTTAAAATAGTATAGTGACATTAGAAATGACATAAAAGAATATTGTTTGTTTTATAAAAACAGTCCTGTTCAATAATATAACACATCTACTGCTTTCATGACAGAGGAATGAATAATCAATAAGACTTTTCACATTTAGGCTAATAAAACTGAATAAATAAGCCACCAAAGAAGAAGAAAATAACTTCATTGTTCAGTTAATGATGTTAAAGTCACGATCTCTAAATTATTTAATAACACACAAATATATTTTTTGCAGGATGGTGAAGCAAAGGCAGTAAACTATACTGCAGTGGATTTCTCCACGATGAAAGTTAAAAGAGGGAGTAAAATGAGGAGAGAGAAAATACAGTGTGTTTACTCTGATGTTAGATTAGATTACCACGCCCAGCAACACTCCTCTCTATAGGCAGAGTGGGACCTTTACACTGCTCCCCAACTCTCTGCAGAGGTCTGTAGCTTAGCTTGTTTTAGGGTGTACAGTATATTTTGTGCACAGACAGCGATAGGAGGAAGTTGAACATCAGTCTTCTTGAAATTCTTTGCAAAATTCAAATTTCATGATGCACATTTGTTTATGTAAAACAAAAGCAGAACATATATACAAAGACTGATGTCTTTTAGTATAATACCTTAACATGGCATTGATAATGCCATGTTAAGGTATTAAAGGGTAAAGGGGGATTGTTCAAACCTTAAAAATGCAGATCAGATAAAGAAGGCAAATAGGAAATCATCCTCATGAATCATTTTAAGATGAATTTTTCAAGAGGACAGTTTGGGTGTCATCACAAGCTTCTTTGTGGAATTTAATTTAAAAAAAATCCACAAACATTAAACAAAATGGTATGCTAAAGACTATCCCAAAATGTTTAAATGTTCACTATTAAATGTGAATACTTTCACATGATTCATTCCTGATGATTCATTCCTGTTTTTGAAGTAAATAAAAGATATTGGTGTAGACACAATTTTCCTCTGCTGCTTTTGCATTCCTTTTCCCTGCTTTGCCAGTTGTCTTCTTGGTCAGTGCAGAATAAACCAAATAGTCCTCATATATCTGAGGAAATACATCATGCATGTCAATATAAAAAGGTGCAAACAGACAAAACATGCTGATAACTTTTCTCGTGATATCTTCTCTTTAAATTTCTTACCTGCTGACCACCACTGGCTGTTTCAGCATGTGTTTGCAGAGCAGCGGCAGCTTTATTATAAATATAATAATAATAATAATAATAATAATAATAATTAAAAACAGAAAATAATGATAGATAATGATCAACAACAGGCTTCATTGGTTTCACTTTACCAGCGATAAATGGTCCAGTAATCTGACTTTTACACAACTCTAATATGAATCTAAAGATTTTACAGCTTTTACCAAATACTGTTTGAGAGACTGATGTTTGAGTAGTTTCCTTAACTTACCGTTGCAACAATCACAAGATTTTTTCTTAACAACCAGACTTATAGCGAAAGCAGCACACAGCAGAAAGATAAGTGTGTTGGCCTTTTGTAAATCCCACCAGCTGACAACTGAAGCAATATGAAAAGAAGGAAATTATTTAACATTAAGAAGTAGTAATTATAATGTTGGTATTATGATAAGATGATGTTTCATGAAGAACAAATGTTTTTGTTAGTTGATCTAAAGGGATTGTACTTGACTCCTGATAAAACACACACATATATGATAATCTCACCATTATACAGAAATTAATTTACCTTCAATGATGAGTTTAGTTCCATTTCCAAATAATATCTCTCCACATGTGGCCACAGCACAGTAATAAGTCCCAGCATCAGAGGAGCTGACGTTTTTAGAGAAGTGATAGACACAGCTCTTTGGAGACGAGTGAATGCCAGTTTTCTTTCTACATTCATCACGGCTACTTCCATCGGTGTAGATGAGGTCTGGATGAGAAGCATCTGATCTGGCTCTGAACCAGTAAACACTGTGTACTCCTGGACACGTCTTGTTCTTGTAGTCAGAGAGGACTGAACACTGGAGAGTCACAGAGTCTCCTGGACGGACTGGATCAGATACTGTTGGCCACTGAACAACAGTATAGTTTGATGTCCTTTCAGTGTTTCCTATGCAATGCAAAAATGTCAAAATTTTGAGATCACTTTTGAAAATATAAATTTATGTTTTGTGATGAAATTAGGAAATTTAGAGACACTTTAAAGTTAAAGTAAAATAGATCACATTATTACCTTTTACAAACAAATATGTCCCGCTCCATTCATAATCAATCCACTCCACAAATGCACAATGGTACATTCCCTTGTCTTCTTCGGTTGTCGTCAAAATGGTCAGGTTACTAAAATTCTCGTCAGTATGTACGTTCAATCTTGAGGGAGAAAATTCTGGTTCATACTGAGGTGTTGCAGATCCATACAGTTTAACAATTAATTTCAGAGTATCACCAGCAGTTTGTTTGTACCAATAGAGACTTATACTGCTGAGATCATAATTACGCAAAGCACATGTCAAGTTTACAGGTTCACCAAGTTGAACCGTGATCACTGGAGTCAGCGTATCTGAATTAAATGAAAATATAGAATACACATTGTAAATAACAGTTATTGTATGATGTACAAAATGTATTATGCAAAAAGATGATATATGAACCTACAAACATCTTGTCAAAATGCAAATTCTTAGTTGTATACAGAATACACAGAATTAGATGGCACTTACATCCTTGATGAAGAACAAGCAGTGTTACCCATAACACGATCATCTTCACATTGTCTCTTGTTAGGAACCTTTCTGGTATTTCAGTGAGTAAAAGAGGTGGTGTAATGCGGCCACGATACTGAATCTCACACTGAGAAATGCATGTGATTGGTTATCACAGAATCTAGATTCAAAGACTAACTTCCTGTCACATTGATCTTATCCTGTTCTTTGTGAAGCATATATCACCTCTCATTCTTCACCATCCACTCAGTCATTTAAATGATCTAAAAGATTTTTGTTTCTATGAATTTCGGGAATTCTTCCATTACTGCTCTCATCTTGTAGTGCTTTTCATCTTTGGTTGGCATGTCCAGCTTCTGTCCTCACTCTGCGTGTAGGTGCACAGCTCTGCAGCGAGCTAAACACTCTTCCAACTGTGGTTGAAGACAGGAGTGGCCTGTGAGGATTTTACTGGAACAAACAGTAAAACTGTGAAAACAGTATCAGAAAGAAATTTAATGATATTGATTACAAATCAGAAAAAACTAAGATACCACAAACAAGTGTCAGAATGTATTGTAAAGACGAACTACAGTAAACTGGATTCACAAAATATTGATAAATATAATTAAATTAGTTACTTGTCCCTCATGTAAGGATGAAACAAAATATAAGTACAAATCAACATTATAGAGACTATAATTGATATTTTGATATTGATATTTAAATAGAGGTTTTTTGCACTTATCTGCAGTGGTTTTTATTGATAGTTGCTGAGAGAAGTTGTATCTTTGTGGGAATCATATATGTTCCTTCCCTAAATTACTGTAAAAGGATGACAATACTTTAAATATATATCTGGAGTAAATCTGACCTTTCTACATATACTTATCCCCAACTCTGAGCATCAGCAGTATATAAAATATAATCAGCATTTTCTGGCCAATCTGCTCGAGACTGCAGTTAAATTATAACTATTAGAGGATGATTTGTCATGTAATCAAGGAATCAAACACCAGACACAGAACCAGCAGTGAGCCCCTGTTATCTTGTATTTGATTCTTGTTGTGGGTTTCTATAACTGACTCTTACAGTAAACATGACAGATCTTTTGTTTACAATATCTTTAATCATGATGTAATCTAATCTACCAATGTCAATATTTGGATGGTCTCTCCTGCTGACAGTCACTCCTATGATCATCTGGCTTATCTGAAAATGTCATCTAAGCTTTTGAAGGCACAGATGAATATCTAATAACAATAATACCCATAATATATAACATCAAAAACAAAAGCCCTGTGAACTATACTTCAATGTACTTTGTGTCCTGCTGCATACTTTATTTTTTGTGTTGATGTCTCATTTTTATTGCACGTTATGTTACCGCAGTTATTGCCTCCAAACCTGGACAAATAAACAACCTGTAGCATAGCTAAAGTATTTTAAAGCAGAAGTGACTACCTTCGCATGAATTTCATTTTTTATATGTAAAATTGAACTGATAAGAGTTGCATGGACCCACATTTGTAATTTGATTTCTTTTTGGACCACAGTTGGAGTTTTCTCAGGCTGGTTAGGAGTTCATCTGTCCGGACTGCTGCTAACACAATGCCACTGAACACTGTTAGCTTAGCCTGTTAGCACCTGCTACCGCCAATGTTACTGAGAAAAATAACTTAACATAAAATAGCTTGCAAGCTAATTAAATCTATATCTACAGAGCTATTGGTTAATCAGGGATCCAGGAACAAAACCAGCGTAATCAGATGCATAATTGCAGATAGGCTGAAAATAAAGCTGCTAACATTAGCTAGCCTGATTCACTCAACACTCAACAGTTCATAAATACATCTTAAAAACTCATATTTTTATCCCGCTGATTTGGTTGCTAAACTGTCATATTCACACCAAAATGAAGAGTCAGTCTGTCAGTCAAACTGCCAGGTTTTATCATGTTCTGTGAACATCCTGCTCTCAGAAATCGATATTAAATCTCAACATTTTTGAATGGAATTCTGCACACAACAAGCTGATCTGCTATCATATTACTGTATCTTTGATGCCGGTTGATCATGAAACTATATAATGTTAGTTACTTTTTAATATTTGCATAAGCCAATTGAATGATTTGTCATCTGACCGCTTTAGTAGTAGTAGAAGACTTAATGTTTATTTGCAAACTTCATGTTTGCTATCCTAACATACAGTGTTTCCAGTGCGGCCGGGCAGGCTCTGCTCTTATCTTCAACATCGTGAATGTAAGCCTCAGTCCAGTTGATTCAGTCCTTTTTTTTTTTTTTTTTAACCCTTTTTGGGATCCTGACAAATCAATTTTATCAAATTGGTCAAAGAAAGTGATGGTAAACAAGTTAAGTTTTTTGACCATCTCGCACAGGCTTCAATTGACAGTGTTCAAGTGTGTGAACAAATATCTTGTCGTGTGTGATGCACCATTATTTTCAAATCTTGTAGTGTGTCCATGTTTGACATTATTTAGATTAGAGAGAAGAACATCTATGAAGTTTTTCCTTATGTGCGTGATGCAACTGGATTTCAAAATCAGTTAGGATTTTAAAACTCCTGTAGTCTGAGCCCGGCTTCAAGCAGCACCCATGACAAAGTTGTGCCAGTAGTTGTTATTAGCAGTAGAATGTTGAACTGAAACCAACATTAATGTACCAAAGTTGCCTGCTGACAAAACATAATTACTGTGGTTTTTTAAATGTGTTTGTAGTAGCAAATGTTGACAGTCCATTATTTAATATCTCTTTGGATTGTTTTCTGATTCCAGGATCAAGATTGGATCTAGTTGTCCTTGTACTTGGAGCACTGTTGGTCTGCTGTGTGACTGTGATTGCTGTTCTTATTTTCTACATTAACATGAGGAGAGTTTGTGAACATTGCAAAGGTATGTTCACTGTATTTTACTTTTTGCTTCAGTTAAAGTCCCCTCAACTCAACGTATTGTTACTTCACTTGGATGTTGGACCTTCACTATGCAGAATGATGTACTGTATGTACATGTTTGACTCTCAAACATTGTTTTCATTAGCACAGGGAAAATTTCTCTCTGCCAACTTTAAATCTTTAAAGGCTATTTTAAGTTGATTTTCTATATTTTTCTTATTGTCAACAAATCTCATGTGCAGAGCCAAACCAACCATGAATTGATCCTACTTGTCTGTATCCAAAGTCTGATATATCTTACTCCCCTGTGCTGTAGACCTCCATAGATATCCAAAAATTATTAAAAACATGTCAGTGAACCACACTTTGCATCAGGCGACATGTTTATTCATTATGAAGAGTATGGGCACAGTAGTTTGTTTAGAAACAGCTCCAAAGACTAATAACAGCAATCACTTCTTCTCAATGTTTCAGTGTCAAAATTACAATTAAAAAGTGTAAAAAATACATTTTTATGGTGATAAAATATTGTAAACCTTTAAGGAGTGAACAATTTTATGACTTCACTATCCTTGTATGTTTTTTTTTTTTAAATTATATTAATTTCCCTAAGTAGCAGTAACTTCTACTGGTCGATGAATGTTCTTTCATCATGTGAATAATGATTGTGTCCTTTTTGTATATTGAACATTTAATTTCAGGTGTTATATGGCATAACAAAGTGTAGTTTCCCATGAGCAAAACACTTCACTTCTAACTGCTCAGTCCTCTGGTAGACTTGGTCGAGGGGCAGCCAAGGGACTGAAGTGAACTGCAGAGACAACTGTGTAACTAATGTGAACAAAGACTTGCTTTATTTATTTCTGTCTTTTAATGAGACACAAATCACACTGATGCAACAGCAGTAAACACACTGAAGGTTTTGCTTTTATTAACAGGAACAACAGGAGCTTCTCATAATCTTAGACATGACAAGTCAACAGTGGATCAATCAAATGACCCGGTAATTATGCTTCTGGTAAATATGTGATGGTGTGTTGCCCTGTTTGCACTGGCTAGGTCTAGTGATCTTGATGTAGGAGTGTAATGAATATTTTGCCAACTTTTTCCTTTTTTTCCTTTGTCAGATCAAGAAGTTACAAAGTAAAATAAAATAAATTCACTGTTAAGTAACATAATGTTTTTGCTATATGATAAACATGAATAAAATCAAGTGGTATGAATACAAAACAGATCACTGAGAAATATCATAGGAGTATTTTAAAATAATATAGTAACATTAGAAATGACATAAAATAATGTTAAATTTGGTTTTTAAAAGCAGTTCTGTTCAATAATATAACACATCTGCTGCTTTCATGACAGAGGAATGAATAATCAATAAGACATTTAGGCTAATGAAACTGATTAAATAAGCCACCTAAGAAAGTAACTTTATTGTTCAGTTAATGATTACAGTTACAGTCATGATCTCTAAATTATTTAATAACACACAAATATATTTTTTGCAGGATGGTGAAGCAAAGGCAGTGAACTATACAGCGGTGGATTTCTCCACGGTGAAAGTAAAAAGAGGGAGTAAAATGAGGAGAGAGAACACACAGTGTGTTTACTCTGATGTTAGATTAGATTACCACATCCAGCAACACTCCTCTCAATAGGCAGAGTAGGACCTTTACACTGCTCCCCAACTCTCTGCAGAGGTCCGTAGCTTAGCTCGTTTTAGGGTGTACATTATATTATGTGCACAGACAGCGACAGGAGGAAGTTGAACATCAGTCTTCTTGAAATTCTTTGCAAAATTCAAATTTCATGATGCACATTTGTTTATGTAAAACAAAAGCAGAACATATATACAAACATTGATGTCTTTTAGTATAACACCTTAATATGGCATTGATAAATGATGTGGGTAAAGGGAGGATTGTTCAAACCTTAAAAATGCAAATCAGATAAAGAAGGCAAATAGGAAATCATCCTCATGAATCATTTTAAGATGAATGTTTCAAGAAGACAGTTTGGGTGTCATCACAAGCTTCTTTGTGGAATTTAATTTTAAAAAAATCCACAAACATTAAACAACTACGGTATGCTAAAGACTATCCCAAAATGTTTAACTATTGAATGTGAATACTTTCATGATGATTCATTCATGTTTCTGAAGTAAATAAAAGACATTGGTGTAGACACAATTTTCCTCTGCTGCTTTTGCATTCCTTTTCCCTGCTTTGCCAGTTGTCTTCTTGGTCAGTGCAGAATAAACCAAATAGTCCTCATACATCTGAGGAAATAAATCATGTATGTCAATATAAAAAGGTGCAAACAGAAAAAAAACATGCTGATAACTTTTCTCGTGACATATTCTGTTTAAATTTCTTACCTGCTGACCACCACTGGCTGTTTCAGCATGTGTTTGCAGAGCAGCGGCAGCTTTATTATAAATATAATAATAATAATTAAAAACAGAAAATAATGATAAATAATGATCAACAACAGGCTTCATTGGTTTTACTTTACCAGCAATAAATGGTCCGGTAATCTGACTTATACACAACTCTAATATGAATCTAAAGATTTTACAGCTTTTACCAAATACTGTTTGAGAGACTGATGTTTGAGTAGTTTCCTTAACTTACCATTGCAACAATCACAAGATTTTTTCTTAACAACCAGACTTATAGCGAAAGCAGCACACAGCAGAAAGATAAGTGTGTTGGCCTTCTGTAAATCCCACCAGCTGACAACTGAAGTATTACGAAAAGAAGAAAATTATTTAACATTAAGAAGTAGTATTTAATAATGTTGGTTTTACGATGATGTTACATGAAGAACAAATGTTTTTTGATAGTTGATCTAAAGGGATTATACTTGACTCCTGATAAAACATACACATATATGATAATTTCACCATTAAACAGAAATTAATTTACCTTCAATGATGAGTTTACTTCCATTTCCAAATAATATCTCTCCACATGTGGCCACAGCACAGTAATAAGTCCCAGCATCAGAGGAGATGACGTTTTTAGAGAAGCGATAGACACAGCTCTTTGGAGATGAATGAATGCCAGTTTTCTCTCTACATTCATCACGGCTACTTCCATCAGTGTAGATGAGGTCTGGATGAGATGCATCTGATCTGGCTCTGAACCAGTAAACACTGTGTACTCCTGGACACGTCTTGTTCTTGTAGTCAGAGAGGATTGAACACTGGAGAGTCACAGCGTCTCCCGGACGGACTGGATCAGATGGAAAGTCTTGAGTGATGGCAGTGATATCAGGTTCTGGTCCTGTGGTATTGAAAATACAAATATTTTATATATAATATACTTATTTTGCATACTTGAGTGAAATTAATTATTGCCACAACAATGTAGACATTCATTTATATACAAAAACATTTTCCTATAAATTATCGGCCACTGAACAACAGTATAGTTTGATGTCCTTTCAGTGTTTCCTATGCAATGCAAAACTGTTAAAATTTTGAGATCCACATACACATTTTTAAAATAGTAAATAATATTTAAGTTTTGTAATGAAATTGGGAAATTTAATGGCACGTTAAAGTTAAAGTAAAAGTAAAATAGATCACAGTATTACCTTTAACTAACAAATATGTCCCGCTCCATGTAGTATTCGTCCACTCTGTGATTCCACAATGGTACATTCCCTCGTCTTCTTGGGTTGTCCTCAAAATGGTCAGGTTACTAAAATTCTTATCAATATTTGTGTCCAATTTTGTGGAAGAAAACTCTGGTGCATACTCAGGTGTTCTAGATTTAATCACTTTCAGGATTAATTTCAGAGTATCACCGGCACTCTGCTTGTACCAGTAGAGATGTTTTAAGCTGAACTCATCATTAGGGAAAGCACATCTCAAGTTTGCAGGTTCACCAGGTTGAACCGTGATCACTGGAACCAGCGTATCTGAATGAAATGAAAATATAGAATACACATTGTAAAGAACAATTATAATATAATGTACAAAATGTATTATGCAAAAAGATGATATATGACCCTCCAAACATCTTGTTGGCATGCAAATTCTTAATTGTATAGAGAATTAGATGGCACTTACATCCTTGATGAAGAACAAGCAGTGTTACCCATAACACGATCATCTTGACATTGTCTCTTGTTCGGAACCTTTCTGGTATTTCACTGAGTAAAGGAGGTGATGTGACGTGGCCACGACACTGAATGTCACTCTAAGAAATGCATGTGATTGGTTGTCACAGATTCAAAGTGCACTTCCTGTCACATTGGTCTTATCTTGGTCTTTGTGAAGCATATTTCACATCTCATTCTTCACCATTCACTCAGTAATTTTAATGATAATTTCAACGATAAGCAATGATAATCTCTTGTTTTTATGCATTTTGGAAACTCTTCCATTAGTGCTCTCATCCTGTAGCGCTTTTCATCTTTGGTCGGCATGTCCAGCTTCTGTCCTCACTCTGCGTGTAGGTGCACAGCTCTGCAGCGAGCTAAACACACTTCCAACAGTGGTTGAAGACAGGAGTGGCCTGTGACATTATCAGAAAAAAATCCAATGATATTGATTACAAATCAGAAAAAGCTAAGATACCACAAACATGTATCAGACCAAACGTACTGTAAAGACGAACTACAGAAACAAGAAAACTGGATTCACAAAATATTGATAAATATAATTAAATTAGTTTCTTGTCCCTCATGTAAGGATGAAACAAAATATAAATTAAAGACTATTAAAGAGGATATATTTATATTTTGATATCGATATTCAAAGAGCAGGTTTTTTTGCACTTATCTGCAGTGGTTTTTATTGATAGTTGCTGAGAGAAGTTGGATCTTTGTGGGACCAGTGACCCTCATTATTTTGAATGGGACCACTGTGAGGATGCTGATGCAAGTGATCTGGCAAAAAAGTTGAACCTGGCTCAATTTTTCTGAGCATTGAAATCCTTCTAATAGCATCACATTGCACAAATGATCCTGGGAAGACATTAAACAAAAATCATATACGCCCTCCCCTAAATTACTGTAAAAGGATGACAATACTTTAAATATATATATGGAGTAAATCGGACCTTTCTACATATACTTACACCCAAATCTGAGCATCAGTAGTATAAAAAATACCATAATTTTCTGGTTAATCCACTTGAGACTGTAGTAAATTATAACAATCAAAAGATAATGTAATCAATTGGGAGGGAACAATTTTAGAGCAACCTGATTGGCCTCTCACTACAGGAAAAAAACTCAATTATCTTTCCAAACACAAGACACAAAACCAGCAGTGAGCCCCTGTCATCTCGTGTTTCTCTCTATCTCTGTTACAGTAAACATGACAGATCTTTTGTGCACTATATCTCTGATCTTGATGTGAACTAATCTCTCAATGTCAATATTGTGGATGGACTCTCCTGCTGAGAGTCACTATCTCTGGTTGTGCTGCATCAGTTCTCATCCTTTTTTTAAACTATCCATTGTGAGTCTGATAATGTTATAAGAGTGCAATAATAAATCAGTGGATTACTTTTTCATCACAAGACAGCACATTGTACTGTTTTGTACATCTTATTGTGTCTCGTTGTCATTCACTGTAGCACGACCATATTTATCGGGGTTTGTGACCTGGTTTCTAAAATCCCTGAAATAAATCGTCTGAACTGCATTAGACAAATACACAGCGAAATATACAGGGAGTACACAGAAGAGAAATAATAGTTGTATAATTCAAAAGTCCTGTGATGAATACTTTTATGTTCTTTGTGTCCTGCTTTGTACTTTATACTTTCTCTTTGCGCGCGGACACACATGCACACACGCACACACACACACACACACACACACACACACACTTAGTTACAATCTGTTTACTGAAACAAACGATGTATGGAAAGTTTAGAATTGTTGTGGTTGGACTTTTAAAATAAGGTGTGAATTCAAAAGGGGCTCTTCTTCCTGTATCACTCTGTATCAAGTCTCAGGAAGCTGGGCTTGAGCACAACTGTTTTACCTGTTCATCAAGGCAAGTGCAATAACAATACATGATTGTATCATCACAATCATTTACAGGCGTAGACAGAGGTTTTTGCTTTATATTGATAGTTGCTAAGAGAAGTTGGATCTGGGTGAGACCAGTGTTGGGCCTCAACCCTGGGGTCAGACAAAGGCAGGCCTACATGTAAACTCTGAAGTCTGACCACAAGGCCGCCTTTGTACTTTAACCTCTGAAACAAAAGAGCTGTGCCAATATGCTGCTCTCACAGACTATATCTCCCAGCCTGCTTTTGCAGTTTGCACCTTGGTGTGAAATCTGGGAAACCCCAAACTCTCATCTCCCATTGGCAGAGACTCACTAACACCACTGTGAGTCATAGTAACGCAGCCGTGACCTCACTGCAGCTTTAATAAGTGACTGAACAAATTTGACATTGCCTTGCCCATTACCGGAAACTTTGCTTTTTTAATTAAGGATGTAACCCCGTGCACCTGTAATTTTCCTCGCCGAGTTTGAAGAGCCTCCTCTCACTGGACGAGCTGGGACTTTGCCCCGTGTTCACCCGAACGCAATCACTGTATCCGGGAGACAGACCACTGCTGCAACTCAGCGCTCTCGATTTGCCTGCAAAAGGGAGAAAGGATTTCTTCACAGAGATGAAGGACTGCCTCATCTTTAACTGAGTCGACTCTGCTGTTTTGTCCGCAATGCCCGCCGAGGATCAGCTGTGGTCAAACTCGCCGTCAGAGTGGGAGGACGGCCCCGTCAGCATCCAAGCAGAGGAACCGCGTCGGACTGGGCTTTCTAAAGCGACCAAGAGGTGTCTGGGCAGAGACAGTGTTAAATTGTGTATTCTTAGCTTTTAGCTTTTTAAGCTTTATTGCTTGTGTTATTATTGCGTGAATTGACGGACTTCCGAGTCTGTTTGCCTGAGTGGTCTTGTGTAGTCTTCACCACACTAGACTGCCTTGTTTGTGCCACCTGGGTCTGCTGTTGTGCTACCATAAAAGGTAAGTTGCTTTGTCAGTTAACAAACCAGACAACATTCGTACAGACTACCGTTCATACGTGTGCTTTCTGTGGATAAGGCAAAGCGCTGCTCTCCCCTCACCATCGCGGAACTCCACTGATAGTCAGCTTTCCCCTTTTCTTTTTTCTCTTGCTACTAACCCACACACACGTGCAAACACATACACAATACACGCACCTCTCTTACACATCTGATGGTCAGATAACATGGGACACAGCGCCGCTCTGCCCCTTGTCACCTACCATCAGACACGTGTGTTTGATACATTGAATTGAGTGCAGAGACGCTGACCCCCAGGCGGCACCATCTTTCTATTGTCTAACCAAAACACCGCGGTCACATCCGTTATTTGGTCCTTGTGTGACGTGACTTCCTCCTATAGTCATGTCCACCATCTAAACTCTTGCGTGACGTTATCACACCAGATCACGTCCACCATTTTGCCAGCTACACACACACACACACACACACACACACACACACACACACACACACCTGTGTTTTACCATGTACAGCTGTTTGCTTAGGTAGAATTAGATTTTAGGATAGTGATTTATTGATCAAAGCATCGGCTAAAGGTTGTTAACTTTGCTATTGTTTAATAAACACTGTTATACATTTCAAGAGAAGTCTTCTGTGATTATTGTGCTCATTTATGAGCTAATTGAGAGAGTCAGAGCTCAAACTCAAACCTTCTTTGTTCACCTACAAATGTTGATATCCCTCAGATATTGACATTCTAGATTAACTCATTTATGAAACTACCTCACTGTCTGTTATTGGTTCCGGTATCCAGGTGGTGCCCTGTTATTATTAATTAATATTAATATTTTTATTAATATAATACAGCATTTTCTTGTTAATTCACGTAAGACAGCAGTTAATTTAAACAGGATCAGAAGATGATCTGCCTTAATGTAATCATATGAAATGGGAGGAAACAATTTCGGAACAATCTGATTGGTTGCTCGTTATGTTGGCATTTCAGTGAACTACCACAGTGGAAATAATATCAAACATCTTTCCAACCTAAACACATGAAACAACACCAACAGCAAGCTTTTGTTTCATGTTTCATGGTGGGTTTCTATTACTGACACTGAGAGTAAACACAAGAGATGATTTAATTCAATCTTGACGTGAACTACAATAACCTGAAACACTCTTGTTCGTAACATTTTGTCTAGATTTCTACGATATTTGGATGGACTTTTCAGCTGATAGTTATGGTCAAGTTGTTTAGGACACACACAAAAATCACCATAAACTGGAATTAATTTTATCCTGATGGGGTCATGCATCAAGGAACTTTTGGATGATTTGTCAGATTTTCATTTGTGGGAAGAAGTGACACTTTTAGAGCATTGTTGTCATTACTACCATATTTATTGGCCAGTAGCCTGATATCCAGAATCTCTAAAAAACATAGCAGGTGCTTTTTTTTGTGATTGATGGGGTGATATACTAACCCTATAAACTAGAAATCAAACCAAAAGATGTTCAGAGACATCTTTCCAAACAAAACCTTAATGTTGAGTAATTCTTCATTATGTTTAATGGTGGAGATTTCAAGTGTTCAATGTCTTTTATTTTATTTTTTACTGCAACTTAAAGTCCCCCTCCACTCAAAAATGTTTTTTGCTTATTGTTCCTTCAGTTGGATGGTCGGCCTTCACTGTGCAGAATGATGTGCAGAGTTTGACACTAGAAGGCTGTCTTCACGTTTATCTACTAAAGAGGGAAAGTTTCTCTGTGCCTGTTTAAGAGGTGGGCCTATGTGCGTGATTCGTGACATCACAAAGATGGAGGGGCCATCTTGAATATTGTAGGAGGCAGCCAATCCAGATGTTCCACATCATCAATGATGACCCGCCCACTGTGCCTGTCAGTCACATCAGCAGGAAGAGCTGACGACTCTAGTCAGGGGGCTGGTGAAAGGAGAGCAGAGCACAACGCTGTCACAGAAACTAATTCAGCTGCATGCAGTTTAGAATTCTGACTCAACTAACCTGCATGTTTTGATCTGAGGAAGGGGACTTGTGTGAAAAGGGGAGAAAAATCACAAATAAAATAACATCAAGATTTGAACGCAAGACCTTGTTGTTTAGAGGCAGCATGTTAATCATTGAGAGACTTTCCCAAAAGGGTGTTTTTTGTAGTAAAAGGAAGTTTTGCACATGCAGTAAAACAATAAAAATTCCACCTTGCTACCACATGAACAGTGGTGGACACATTCATAATAACAAAACAGAACCAGTTGACACTATAATGCAGTCAAGTGCAACACCACAGGCTCTGGTATCAAAAAAAAGACAAACGTGGAGGTTTCTAACGCTCTACTTCCTTCACCTACTTGTATGTAGGTGTATTTGTATAGAGAATGAAACTAGATAGACTGATAATGTAAAGGGTCAAAACTGCAGCAACACTTGTCTGCATTTCTGTTTGTGGTTAAGTCTGACGGTCTGACAAAAAATTGTTCTTACTACTACAAGTGTTGAACGGCACATCAAAATGACTATACTGTACACAATGCTGTGTAATAAAATAAATAAATAAATAAAATAATCCAGCAGAGATTTGAACCCAAGACCTTGTTGTTGTGAGGCAGCATGTTAATCACTGACAGACAAAAGGTTGTTTTTTGTAATAAAAGGAAGTTTTTCACATGCAGTAAAACAGTAAAAATACCACCTTACTACCCCATGAACAGTGGTGGACACATTCACAATAACAGAACCAGTTGACATGATAATGCAGTCAAGTGCAACACCACAGGCTCTGGTATCAAAAGAATACAACAGTGGAGGTTTCTGACACTCTACTTCCTTCACCTACTTATATGTAAGTGTAAGTGTATAGAGAATAACGTTAGATAAATTGTTAATGTAAAGGGTCAAAACTGCAGCAAAACTTGCCTGAAGATGCATTTCTATTTGTGGTTGAGTCTGACAGTCTGACTACTACAAGTGTTGAACAACACATCAAAATTATCGTACTGTACAGATAAACCAGTGGTTCCCTGACACAGTGGTGTGTCCAGCAAGGTGGATACAGGAACAGTAACAACTGCAGTAAATACTTTCATGTACTTTGTGTCCTGCTTTGTACTTTCTGCTTTTTCTTTTTGTGCACAGTACTGCTTGCAACCACAACACAAACAGACACAGATAAACACGTATTCACAGTCAACACTGGCCAACAAATGATGCATGGAAAGTTAGGCGTTATTGTGGTTGGGCTTTCAATGTAAGGTGTTGTTTTCATTGGTAGTTGCTGTGAGAGAGGGAGTGCTCATTCACTGGTCCCACCCCAGTCGATTTCAACCATGATCTGAAAGTTAAGTTTGCCTGATTATTATTTGACCTCCTTTGTTAAAGTCTCTTCATGTGTGTATGGTTGTACCTTTAAAAACAATTTGTATTTACAGACATTATTTGTCCTTAAAATGAACATTTCAAACAATAATTTCAATTTGTTCAATAAAAATGAGACTGCCGAAACCTCTTGCAGCTTGTCTGTCCTGCTTTAACCTCACCACCTACAGTATATCCTGTTGCAGCTCACAGTCAGGTCTGTTCTGAGTAAACAGCATCAGTTGTTGGTCAAAGGGCGGAGAAATGGCCCACCACAGCTTTTGTCATTCAGTGTAGCTGTTGCATGTGGCTTTGCTCGCCTGTTCTCAAGACAGACATGCAGAATGTATTTACAAAGTGCTATGAGACAAGAAAGATGGAGGTGTTTATTCCTTTGAGTAGCTGTCTCCTTACATTTTTATGCATATTTTTAGTAAACATTTTCTTTAACAAAGAAACATCAACTTACCTGTGAGTTCTCCACATCTCTTGACTTTCTGTGTAGGTTTGGCCACGTTTCCTCAGGCTTTCCCCTGCAACTGCCCCTCAGACCAGCAGGCTACCACTGATGCTGTAGTTAATATTATTTCAAATGTCTTGTTTCCTCCTCTTAAACCTGATTTGAACATCCAAATTCTACCGAATACAGGTTTGGAATTAAATTAGTAATGTCCTCATTAGGCTATTCATCTGCTTTAGTGGAGATTACACAAACTGCAGGTTCAGGATGACATTAGCTTAACTTAATGCAAACACTGAAGCACTCTGTGTGATGCACCAAAAACACTCAGCAGTATAGTAAACATCATGGGACAACGTAGGTCCTGGATGTGCTTGTAACAATAAATTTGTAATAACAGTCATATCAATATCACTTATCAGGCAGCAGCTCACTAATGTTTTTCACCTTTCTGGTTTACTTCACTACCGGCGGAGATCTTGTGATTCCCGTTCCCACTGGAGCAGAGGGAAACCCTGAAAACCCTCTGCATGTAAATGGGAATATTAGTGGAATATTCATTCTCATTAGTTATGTAAACAGCTTATTAGGAAAATTGCCAAAAACTGTGTACCCAAAATTATTGGGGTTTTGTCTTTACTCTGTGGACAGGATCATAGGCGCCTGGCTATGTTTTAAAATGGGGAAGCAAACTTGGAAAAATAACTAATTGTATGGGGGGGTCTAGGGGAGTTATTCTAAGTAGCACCATTAGCTGATGTAGTTGTAGTTATAGTTGGCTCTATAAATGGGCATGTAAACACAGTGGCTTAGAGCGAGCAACACAACACAAATCCAGCCAATCAGCATGCTCATGCACCGGACAGGGGGAAGTCATCAGAGCAGTTGTTTGTGTGAGGACATGATAGTCTCCCGTCTTCCCGTCTTCAGCAATTCAATATAGAAAGCATTTTCTCATGGAACAAATATGCCTCCATTTTATTAAATGTATCGATCCACGCTGAATGGAGACTCATGGAGGCTCATGGAGACCCCCCACGTTTTTTTACACTCTGAGTCTGTCTCTGTTGCGTTTAATGAAGTATAATCTGAGCAGGCAGCTGCTTAAATTACACAAATGTCATGCTATATATATGTTTTCAACTTATTAACTGTATCAATTTATCAATAAATACAAACTCTGTCAATTTCCACCTGTGGAGTCGACATGCAAACTATTTTGGTTCAGTAAATTTCTGTTGTCAGTCAGCCTGGTGAATGCAATTTGTCCTCTCAGCTCCCTGGGAGCTGTAGCTGACAAACGGCTGCTTCTGTGGACAGAGACGCTAAACGCAGGTTAAGTGAGAAGTGGGGAGGCCGCAGAGAGGTGGAGAGTGTGGATGGACTGTTGTGCTCACATGAGAATTTTTTTTCCCACTTGAGATAAACTGTGAGAGGAGCAGAAGTGACTCTACAGTGGATACATCGCCTTGTATTCCACCATATTTGTCTTTTGGTTGTTGCCATGGTAATGTGTGTCCATGAATTTTGAGGGTGGAGCTTCTGAAGGAGCACAAAGGGAGGGGTGTTTTTGTTTGGGTGTTTAGTTCAAATGTCAACAGTCTTTTTCCAGAATGACTGACTATACCTTTACCTCTTTTTCTCTAATCTTTTTTTAAAATGAGTCGGGAAGCCAACAGAAAAGTGTAACTTAACTTTTAACATTATATAACTTATATAACGTCTTTGGCCATGAGGACCATGGCAGAGTTTACAGCTCTGATCAGTCTGATCTCATCGCACCTCTGACTCTGGAACACTGGCATGCTATGTAAAAGGACACATAGAGACGGCTTTATGCCGGCTTTTTGTGGATCAGTGTAAAAAAATCAAATGCAGCTCAAAGGCAGATCCTCTTTATGGCTACAATGCGGGTTCTCCATATAAAAGAGGCTTCTCTCTTCAGGTTGGGCTGAACCAACTCAAAGGGTGGTCCAAAAATGTGTGATTTTTTATTACTTGTTTTTGTCAATTGCTGAAAATAGTAAAATGATCATTGATATAGGCTGCTTAAATATAATCACCTGATTGCGGGGACTGTATGATGATACGTTCATTTTTAAAAAGACAAAAAGTGGGGTAGCAAAACCATAACTTTGCTCCCCCTAATTGAATAATGGGGATGCATTTGCTCCACTTGCTCCACTGTTGAGGTGCCTATGGACATGATGATATTGTTACATTCAGCCATCGGGCCCAGTTGTTGTGGGTCAGTAAATAGCTCCAATGTGTAAGCTAACTTCCCATTAAAAGCCCTGCACACTCATGGTACACCCACACAGGGTCAACCTGAGCAGATGCGTAATCAGCCAAAATAACTGAAAGCACCTGTGTGCGTGTGAATAATTTCAAGCAGTATTACAGTATTGTGTTTGCTATTTCTAGCTCCATTACAGGCACCCCTACACACTTGTGCCAACAGTTTCACACTATTCTACACTCTGTGGTGGTAATGTGGCTAGAAACACAGCATTGCTACAGGAAGCGGAAGACTGTTAGCTAGGAAACATAGCTGTAAATAATGCAGGTTTGAAAGTATGAAGTAAATGTTTTTTGAAATGTTTTGTGAGCAACGAGTTACAGTATGTCTCAAGGAAGCAAAAAATGTGTTCTGGTAAGAAACAAGGAAAATATAACTTTGTTCAAAAGAAAATTACAGTCATCTTCGTGCCTGTGCTGTGTACGTGTGTTGGTAGGTGGCGATATCCAAACATAAAGGTAAAAAAATTGCGTCATAGCTCCATCTTTAAATACACTCACGCAGTTGTACACACAGTACACAAAACACAGAAACAGGAATTACAGACACAAAGAAATTGAACTTAATTGTAGTTCAAGTGGTCAGAATATAGAGAATGCTTTGAAAACAATACAAACACAACAATTATGTGCATGTACATCTTGTGTCAATGGAAAATAGATCACTGGTTTGTCTAAGGGGAAGTTCATGTTCTGCATTTCGGCCAATCACTATGTTTTCCACTACGTAAACCGTGATCACCTTGTGACCAAACGTTCCATCTGGTGAGAAGACATCAGTTGTGAAGACGAGTGCTGTACCACAATGATCCGACATCTGGCTGCTTTGATTCTTCTTACTGCAGTGTGTAAGTACAATTCTCATTAGATGTGGGAAACCATTTAGTCTGAGTAGTCTGTGATAGTAATGTGTATGAGACAAGGCCTTGTAAATAAATTTGAAATGAAAAAAAAATTTCATTGTTTTTGTGCTGTTGTCTAATAAGTCTTTTTTGTTTTTCTTCAGCTCTGATTCAAACTGCAGAGGTTCCTCACCTGATCTCTTTGACTTTGGTTGAACCTGGTGCGAATATTACTTTTCACTGTCCATTCTCTGACAACGACAAATTCTTTACCTGGTATAAGCAGCCTCTTGGACATATGAGCCAAACAGTTGCTTCTGGACTCACTGGCAAAATAACAGTCACTGAACAATTTAAGTCACGTTTCACTGTCACAAAAGAGGATGCTCAGTATTCTCTCATCATCAGAAATGTAACCAAAGAGGATGAAGCAACATATTTCTGTCAGAAAGGAACGTCGTTTTATCCAACTTTCGTCAATGGCACATTCTTGGCTGTGAACGGTAAAAATAATATGTGCCTTATTTCAACAATCTTTTACATTTTTAAGTCATTCATAAATTTAGATTGTGAATTAATTTGGTTACTTTTTTAAATGTTGTTTTACTGAATCACACAGACAACAATCAGCAGAAATCAGTCTATGTGAAACAAAGTCCGGAGACAGCATCTGCCCAGCTGGGAGACGTACTGACTCTCCAATGTTCACTGCTCTCCAAGAACACAACAGAAAACACAGATCAGTGTCCAGGTGTACGCAGTATGTACTGGTTCAGAGCTGGATCAGGAGGATTTCATCCAGGCATCGTTTACACTCACAGGAACAGGAGTGATAAACCTGTGGAGAGGAGCTGTGTCTACAGTCTGTCCAAAACTATACAGGACTCCTCTGATACTGGGACTTACTACTGTGCTGTGGTCACATGTGGAGAGATCCTGTTTGGTGAAGGAACTAAAGTGGACACAAGTATGTATTTACAGTTGTATTTAAATCATAAATAGATTTTGCATAAATGTATTTAGCTGAGTTAAAATATATTATATTTCGGCTTTTTCTTTTTAAAAATGTATTATTAGTTTGTTGCTTTCTCCAAAGTTTTAAGCCTCCATGTATGTGCACGGCACATACAAGTGCAAAAGGCACTTGTATGTGCAGCAGCACCAAGTGCAAAAAGGCTGGATGAAGGTGAATAAAGATCAGTTGGTGTGATGATTATTAAATACTCTTTCAGCCAGTTACATTCATGGTCTCAGCTCAGAAACAGCTGTGCCAATCAAAGTTAAGCATGATAATGACAGATGAACAATGGGAAAGCTTTTCTTTAGGAAATGTCTACACCAAACCATGAACACACATCACCACAAATCTGCAGTCAAAGACGGATGGTATAGAAATTTTCATCAGTTAGTTAGGCTACTATAACAATGTTAAAATAAAAAAAAAAATAGAAAAATTTAATTTGGTGAAGCCGTTTATATGATTGCATTGGACTGACACTATTTCAGCTATAATTATCATTTATAAATCAAATTTTGTTTATTAGCATTTGTCAAATCCAAAACTCAAATGAAAGAAGAGGATACTTTTGACTAAATATTATACATACTCTATGTATAGAAAGTAAAAGTAAAAAGAGTAAAATACTTAACATCATTCCAACACTAAGTTAACAGTTATTTAGATTGTTGACAAAATGTAATTAATGCCAGCAAATGATGACTCCTGACAGTCCATTAATAAATAATGTTTAATGTCTCTTTGGAGATTATTTGGTTCCAGGATCAGAGTTGGATCCAGTTGTCATTCTACTTGGAGCGCTGTTGGCCTGCTGTGTGGCTGTGATTGCCGTCCTCATTTTCTACATTAATGGGAGGAGAGTTTTTGAACATTGCAATGGTAGGTTCACCATATCTTACTTTTTGTTTCAGTTGAATCAAATAAAATCAAATCAACTTTATTTATATAGCACTTAACAGACAACACAGTAGATCCAACGTGCTTCCTAGTACACAGAGAGGAAGACAAAACAAAACAAAATTAATGCTGCAAGCAGCGTTGGTCAGGACCTTGCACTCTGGCCTGTTGGGATCAGATCATTTTGCTTTTTAAAAATGAGAGATATTTCTTACAAGTGTGGTGTGCTTTTATTTTGAAAGTTTGATTGACAGGATGAGAATTTTCTGCAGGGTGAGACATGTCTGTCTTGCTCACCCCTGTGTCATCAAAATTATGCAAGTTTTGGGCCCATTCACTTGAATTTCAATTAGTAAATTGAAAACTCTTGATGAGTTTGTGTGTAAAACAAATTATTTTCCTAATTTTCATCAAGTCTATTTTTAGAAAAGGAAAGACTTTTAACCCACATGACCTGGTCAAAGTTTGATTGAAATGTGTACTGTCAGGTGTGTTGAGACAATAAGTAACTGCAGCTGGACACAGAAAAATACTCATATATTTGAATGGAGAGTGTGAGCGAACCCACACCTTTTTGAACATTTACTGCTTCCGCATAGTTTTAGATACAAACTTCATCCTTCTTCAAAACTTTAAATGAGTCACAAGACTTTGACCTACAAATCTTGAATTTACATGTTTTCTATCTTTTATTGTTTTTGAGATATTAGAGTGTGAGGTTTTTTTTTTGAGTCTTTTCTTGCTCCTCCTGTGATTTTATAATGAGTGTGTATTGTGGAGTGTTTCACAGCACTGAGGGAGTGACATAACCAGGAGCAGTTGGAGAGGAGGATTTTAAAATACGCTTTTGTGAAATTTCCTCATAAATCCCATGACTTTGTCTAAATCTTACATTAAAAATCATAGTTTTTAGAGGAAATTTCATTGCGAATCAATTGATACAGGTTTGAAAGTGGTCAGACGTATACTTTAGACATCAGAAGCCTCTGTTTGACACAAAGTTCATGCCCATAGATTGCCTTCCCATTGTTTTACATGGTAAGGTGTGATGTGGCACCGCAACTTTCAGGGCTTATAAAATCCAAACCGTTCGAGTTATTACAAAGTTTTTAACAACTTTTTTTCAGCATAGTGTCATAAGTCACCTATTAAAGTTTGAAGCCGATACCATTAATGCACTTGGCACTTTAGGGGTTATTTTTACATTTTATCAAATTTTTCACCAGACCTGATGTGCGTGCCAAATTTGGTGAGTTTTTGAGCATGTTTAGGGGGTCAAATTTAGGTGTGATGTCCCATAATAATAAAGAAAGAAAGAATGAAAGAAAGAAAGAAAGAAAGAAAGACAGACAGAAAGAAAGAAAGAAACACATGAAAAACAATAGGGTCCTTGCCCTTACCTCGCTCTGTTTTACAGTAGTCCTCTGCCTTTTGGGCTCGGTCCTTAATAACAGAAAAAAGAGAGAAAGAAGAGATTTACAGAGACTTCAGGAAGAATATCTGACTTGGATTACGTTAGTCACAGTTAAAGGCTAATGAATTTAAGTATGATTTAACATGACACTTAGTGGGGGAGAATCAGATGGTGGGAGGAAGAGAATTCCATAATTTTGGGGCAGTAATAGACTAAGCCCTGTCCCCATAACACTTTGCCCTGGATCTTAGGACAGACAGAAGTCTTTGGTCAGATGATTTCGTTCTCTGACAGTGTGCTATGGGTATAGGAGTTCTGTAAGAGAGGGCAAATACATTTAACACCTTGTAAACAAACAACAGAATTTTAAAATCAATTCTTTAGCTAACAACCTGATTAATTTGTCAAACTTCAATCCTAAATCAAAAATGACATGAAATGAACTTTTTTGCATTTGATTTAACAGATGGAACCAATGGGTCTAGATGAGGAGAAATAATGTTGGTTAAATTCTGTGGTCCAAATAAAATAACTTCAGTTTTATTCTCATTGAGGTGGAGAAAGTTTGCAGCCATCAAGGATTTGATGTCTTGAAGACAGTTATTGAGGTTGTTTAATTTGTTGTAGTTATTGGGCTCTAGGTGGAGGTAGATCTGTGTGTCATCCACATAACAGTGAAAAGAAATGTGCTTTTGAACAATATGACCTAGCAAATAGATGGAGAACAGGATTGAACCAAGAATGGAGACTTGAGGGACACCACAGGACAAGGGGGCAGAGGAAGAAGATAAGTTGCTAATAGAGACACTGAAGGATCTGTTGGGCAAATATGAAGAAAACCAGTTTAATGCAGGGCCAGAAACCCCCGCCCACTGGCTTAAGCTGTGAATGAGAATGGAATGATCAACAGTGTCAAAGGCTGCAGTTAGGTCTAAGAGCAAAAGGACAGAGCAGTTACTTGAGTCAGCAGCAAGAAGGAGTCATTGGTTATTCTCAGTAGTGCAGATTCTGTACTGTGCAGGGGTGTGAAGCCAGATTGGAATCTTTCAAAGATGCCGTTTTTGAGCCAAGTGGGACCACAGTTGATTAAAATCTACAGTGTCAAGGATTTTAGAAAGATAGGGGAGTTTGGAGATTGGCCTGTAATTACTGAGGACTGTAGGGTCCAGATTCTGTTTTGTTAAAAGTGGCTTGACACTGGCTGGTTTCCAGGAAGCTACTGATAATTGAAAGAATGCTGGGGCCAATGGTGCCAATAACGTCTTTGAAGAGTTTAGTTGGAATAATGTCAAGAGAGCAGGTGGAGGTTTTCATAGAAGAGATGATATGATGAAGTTCTGGTAGAGTGATGGAGTTAAGGGAATTTAGAACTGCGGTGTTCTCAGAGGAGATGGACAGGCTATTTACAAATGAAATGATACTAGCTCTGATGCTAAGTACTTTGTCTTTAAAGAATTGTAGGAATCATCAAATTTAGAGACAGATGCTTCTGAGTATGAGGTGGGAGTGGAGGAGGTGACAGACTTTAATACACTAAAAAGTACCCTGGGATTATGACAGTTTTTGTCAATGAGATCAGAAAAATGTTGAGCCTAGCATTTTTGACAGCCAGCTGGTATTTCTCTCTATAGGCGTCTGCAAACCTAGTGGCAGTGGAAGAATTTAGCATGCAGGAACGAAGAAGTGCAGGGTGGACATGAGAAGCATGTGGCAAATTGAGATAATAAATGATAGCCCTGTGATCAGAATGGTTAAAATCTTCTCTCACAGGGTTGTAGATGGAGAGACTTGAGGAGAGAACTATGTCTAGGATGTGTCCTTTAACATGGATTGTTTACAGATCACTGCAGACCAAAGGATTAAAATAAATTTATAAAATTATGGGACATGGCTTCAGAGGGACAGCAAATGTGAATGTTGAAATATCCGAGAACGAGAATATCGTCATATTTCGGAGCAATGTGGGAGAGGAGATCAGAGAATTCACTGATAAAGTCCATATTGGGCTTAGGGGTCTGTACAGTTGTAGGCAGAAGACTGGTGAGATGCCATCTATCACAAAAGCCAAAGGTTCAAAAGATGAAAAGGGCCCTATGGAGATAATGGAGCACTTGAGGTCACTTTTGTGAATTACGGCAACCCCACCACCTCGTGCATGTGACCTGGACTGATGAAAGTGAGAGTAACCTGGAGGATTGGCTTCAGTGAGAGGGGGGGGGGGGTCATCGGGGTAAGCCATGACTCAGTGATGAAAAAACAGTTTTGGGACATAATGACATCTTGACAGATAAATGATTTGTTAGACAGCGATCTCACATTCAGCAGACCAAATTTGGAGGGAAGGAGGGAGGGAGTGTGTGGCGAGGATGGAACTATAGTGTGTGTAATAGTAATAAGATTGTCATAATTTACTGAACGGGATATGGTGTCTGAGTGTTAGGTGGATTGGGATGTGATTTACAGCTAGTTCAGCTGAATGTGAGTTTGACTGTCCATGCCCCATGAGTAGTAGGGGTAGATTTGGCCAGATTTTGTTGAAATTTCATTTGTAACAGGGACCCTGCCAGTGGATTTACGGTGGCAGTGAACATTATTTTGATTGTGTGTGTGGATTACCTCATGGTTGAATGGACTGTCTTAAAGGCATTCTGCAGGTCAACCAAAGCATAGTCAATGTTTGCAGAGAGCAAATTTGCCCCGTGTAGGTTTGGATGGAGCCTGTCAGGTCTGTGCAGTTGGCTGCGGTTCCAGAACAGGTTGAAATTATCAATATAGTCCACGTTCATTCGTGCTGCACTGGATTCTTGTTTCAGCCAAGTGTGCAGTGACAGCAAACGGGGAAACCGACCACAGCCCCGCCCAAGGGACAGGATCGGACCAGATATGAAGATGCGTTTCCCAGTGTCTTTAAGCGCAGAGATGAGTAGTTGGAAGTCAGCATGGAGGATTTCAGACTGTTGTTGGCTGACGTCATTTGATCCCACATGAATAACCAGGTTGGAGCAGTCTGGATGACATTCAAGGACAGAAGGCAGTTTATCACAAATGTCTCAAACGTGGGCTCCAGGAAAGCAGTGCATGTGGGCACCTTTGGCTCTGATGTTCCTTACCATGGACCTTCCGATAATCAGTGTTTAAAGGCGAGGCAGAGAAGGGGTTTGTGGCTGTGGTGGTCGCAGATCTGATCGGGGATGTACCTCGGCGCTCCAATTATTTTGCCAAGGTAGGCGAGACTAGGAATTCCCAGGCCGTGATCTGACAGAGGAGCCAGTGGAGGTGACCACAGGAGAATCAGCGGTGACAGGATGTGAGACGGCCGCTGTAGCAGAGCCGGTAGTGGACTGGGCGGGGGGACAGGCAGCCGAGGGCACAGATCTTCCAGACCTCGAGCCAGCAGCAGAGCACAGGTTGGCAGCTGCATCCACGGAGAGATCCACTGGGTGTATCGCCACTTTGTTCTGAAGAATCGTGAAGCGATTTGAAAGATTGAGGGTAGGTGATCTGCCTGGTGACCACTCTTCTTGTGGCCCCTGACCACTACCTCAGACCAGGTAGCTGGGTGAGTGGGAGTTGAGCAGGAGGAAGGTTGCGGACATGTTACTGGATCCCACAGAATGGTGTCGGATATAGCAGAGCTCATAGCTGATATCATTTTAGCCTAGGCAGAGGCGATGTCAATGAAGCTGGATAGGAGGCTTTCTTTTTCAGCTAATCAGAGAATCTATGGATGTCCTACTTGAGGTTAGTTATGTTTCTGTTTGCCTTCTGGAGCAGCTGTCAGTCTTCACAGGGCATTGTAGCTCCTGATACAATCAGACTGTTGTGAGGGAGACGGATGTTAGCCTCACAAGTGGGAGACCACGACCGAGTTAAAGTTCCCCTCCACTCAAAAATGTGTTTTGCTTTTTCTTATTTCACTTGGATGTTGGACCTTCACTGAGCAGAATGATGTATGTTTAGTGTTTGACTCAAACACTGGTTTCACATTAATCTGCTTAAGTGGGAGAATTTCTCTGTGTTCACCTTAAATCTGAGTTTAAAGGACATGGCTGGCCATTTTCTATATTTGTCTCATTGTCAACAAATTGCATGTGGAGAAACCAAACCAACAATGAATAAATCTCACTTACAGGTATTGTCTGTGTATCCGAATGTCATTCTTCTGTGCCATAGACCTCCATAGTTATCCAAAAACTATTAAAAACATGTCAATGAGCCACACTGTTGCACTGGATGACATGTTTATTCATTATGTTTGGGCACGGTAGTCTGTTCAGAAATGGCTCCAAACACTAATAACAGCGTCTTCAGTGAGTGGTTAGATCATTTCATTTTGTGTCACTATTACAATTAAAAAATGTCAAAATTGTAGTCGTACAATATTGTGAACGTTTAAGAAATGAACCATTTTATGAGGTCACTATAGAGTATTTATATTATTGTCAAATTACATTAATTTCCCAAACTAACTTGTAACTTCCATTGTCTGATGAATGTTCATCATGAGAATGATGATTCAATACTTTTATATATGTGTAGTGAACATATAATTTCACATGTTATATGACATTACAGTGTAGTTTCCAATGTGAAAGCACTTCAACAATGACTGCTCAGTGCTCAGGGGCCAGCAAGGGACTGAATCTGGGCACATGTGTGTGTAACTGTAACACCAAGACCTTATCAATGTGCTCAAAGTCTTGTTTTGTTCATTTCTGTCTTTTAATGAGACACAAACACACTGATATGACATCAGGAAACATATTCCCACTGTGAACACACTCAAGGTTTTGCTTTTATTAACAGGAGCAGCAAGAGCTTCTCATAATCTTGGACATGACAAGTCAACAGTGGATCAATCAAACGACCTGGTAATTATGCTTCTGGTAAATATGTGGTGGTGTATTTCCCTGCTTTCACTGGCTAGGTGAAGAGATCTTGAAGTGGGAGTGTGATGAGTATTTTGCCTACTTTTTCCTTTTTCATTAAGTAAAGTAAAGTGAGTTCACTGTTAAGTAACATAATGTTTGTTCCTATATAATGAACATGGATAGAGTATGTATCTTAGAGTATGTATCTAAGACGATGTTAAATAATCAGATATGTCATTATAGACAAAATATAGGAACATTATAAAGTGCATGAAATAAAGTAAATGAACAAGTGCACCAAATGATTTTAAGTCAGTACTTGTTGATATTGCTCACATTTTTAATACAGTCCTGTTCAATAATATAACACATCTGCTACTTTCATGACAGAGGAATGAATAATCAATAACACATTTCACATTTAGGCTAATGACACTTATTAAATAAGCCACCTAAGAAAGTAACTTCATTGTTTAGTTAATGATGTTACAGTCGTAATCTCTAAGTTTTTTATAAACACACAAATATTATATTTTTTGCAGGATGGTGAAACAACAGCAGTGAACTATACAGCGCTGGATTTCTCCACACAGAAAGTGAAAAGAAGGAATAAAATGAGGAGAGAGAACACACAGGAGTGTGTACTACGATGTTAGATCAGATTATCACAACCAGCAACACCCCTCTCTATAGGCAGAGCAGGACCTTTACACTGCTCCCCAACTCTCTGCAGAGGTCTGTAGCTTAGCTTGTTTTAGAGTTACAGTATGATGTGCACAGACAGCGATAGGAGGAAGTTGAATATCAGTCAGAATGTGTTTTCTGAAAAGTGTTGCACCCAGCAGATTTCCAGACAGACTGCTCTCAAAAGTTGAGAAAGATTTAGTTCTTGAGAAAAACAAACAATCTCACCTGCTTTTCATTTCAAAATATACATTTCATGATGCATATTTGCTTATTTAAAACTAAAGTAAAACATGTACACAAACATCAGTTTCAAGGAATTGATAGATAAGCGTCATATGAGATTTTCAAACCTTAAAAATGCAGATCAGATAAAAAAGGCAAATAGGAAACTTTCCTCATGGCTAATTCATTTCAAACCAACTCTTTCAAGATTAATCTTTTAAAAAGCCAGTTTGGGTGTCATCACAAGCTTGAGACAGTAAACAAGATATAGAAGATATGGTATGCTAAAGACTATTCTAAATGTTTAACTATTAGATGTTATTTTTGCAGCATGATGATTAATTTTCTTTTTTGAAATAATGATATAAACAGAATGATACACCAAAAATCTTTTATCCAAAATTGAAAAATCATTGTGTTACAGAGTTCAGAGGTGAAAGGCATGTGCTAGAGCAGCTTAAACACTATTTTCACAGATAATGTGACAGAAAAAAACTTAATATTAGAAACAATCTGGTGTGTGAATTAATCTGACCCCTAAGCCCTGACAGTATTGTAGACACAATTTTCTTCTGCTGCTTTTGCATTTCTTCTCCCTGCTTTGCCAGCTTTCTTCTTGGTGAAGGTTGGTGCAGAATAAACCAATGAGTCCTGATATCTCTGAGAAAATAAATCCCAAAATATTGTGAGATGGGAAGTCAATGTAAGGATGTGCAAACAGATAAAACATGCTTCTCAAATTACATATTATCTTTAAATTCCTTACCTGCTGACTTTGTTGGCCACCACTGGCTGTTTCAGTATTTGTTTGCAGAGAAACAGCAGCTGTATTATAAAATAATAATAACATGACTTATACGCAGCACTGATGTGAATCTAAAGATGTTATAGCTGTTACTGAATACTGTTTGATAGATTAATGTTTGAGTAATTTTTCTTACCGTTAAAACAATCACAAGATTTTCTCTTGATGCCACATATGAGGAAGGCTGTTACAACTAGACTTATAGCCAAAGCAGCACACAGCAGGTAGATAATTGTGTTGGCCTTCTTTAAATTCCACCTGCTGACAACTGAAGCATCATGAAAATAATAAAATAAAATAAATAATTTGATGTTACAAAGTAGCAATAACTAATTTATGGTATGTGAAAAGATAAAATGAAGAAGAATAAATGTTTTTTGATAGTTGATCTAAATGGATTGTACTTGACTCCTAATAAAACACATAGATAGGGTAATTTCACCATTATATAAAAATTAATTTACCTTCAATGTCCAGTTTAGTTCCATTTCCAAATAATATCTCCCCACATGTGGCCACAGCACAGTAGTAAGTCCCAGCATCAGACGAGCTGACCTTCTTAGAGAAGTTGTAGACACATTTCTGTGGAGAGCGAGTCTCAGGACTCTTTTCACATTCATCGCTGCTGTTTCCATGAGCGTAAATAAAACTGGGATGAGATTCATCTGATCCAGCTCTGAACCAGTACACTCTGTGTTCTTCTGAACACTTTTTATTCTCAGAGTCAGAGAGCACTGAACACTGGAGAGTCACAGAGTCTCCTGGATGGACTGGATCAGATGGAAAGTCTTGAGTGATGGCAGTGATATCAGGTTCTGGTCCTGGGGAAGTGAAAATACAAATTATGAACATGTTTTACTCACTTTAATGAAAACAGTTACACACGTTCATTCATATATGAAGAACACTTTCTTATAAACTATGGAAACATTAAAATGTAAATATGTAAACTGCTGTTATAAATAGTTTTGAATGTAAGCAGATAAACTGATGATTACATTTAAGGAACGTGAAATCTTTGCTTGCTGACTTTTATTTACCTTTAATCCTCAGAAATGTTCCTTTCAATAATGTCATGTTAAGTAGGTGTACTTTTATACAGTAATAAAGTCCAGTATCGCTTAGCTTAGCTTTATTTATATGCAGGACAAATGTCCCAGGCTCTTGTTTTGTTGTAATGTGAGTAATCTTATTAACACGATCATGATCAAAGGCATATGTTCCTCCCAAGAATTCAGGTACGTTTCCAGAAACAAGCCTGATCCAGAACAAGGTGGTTGCTGCAGACACAGCTTTCTGTCGGATACATGTCAGAGTCACATTATCTCCAACATTAACAGTCTTTGTCACAAAGATCTGATCGTCTGCACATCCTGAAAAAAAGATAAAAAATAAACACAGAGCAATAATAAACAACAGACATGGCTTCATATATGCTTTCTGCTAAATTGCTGCAAGAAGATGACAATATAATTGAAATAAATCTAGAGTAAAGCTGACTTTATATACTTACGCCCAACTCTGAGCATGAGCAGGATATAAAATCCAAACAGCATTTTCTTGTTAATTCAGGTAAGACAGCAGTTAATTTAAACAGGATCAGAAGATGATCCGCCTTCATGTAATCATATGAAATGGGAGGGAACAATTTCAGAACAATCTGATTGGCTGCTCGTTATGTTGGCGTTTCATTGTACTACCACAGTGGAAATAATATCAAACATCTTTCCAACCTAAACACATGAAACAACACCAACAGCAAGCTTTTGTTTCATGTTTCATGGTGTGTTTCTATTACTGACACTGAGAGTAAACACAAGAGATGATTTTATTCAATCTTGATGTGAACCAAAATAATCTCAAATACTCCTGTTCGTAACATTTTGTCTAGTTTTTTCTACAATATTTGGATGGACTTTTCAGCTGATAGTTATGGTCAAGTTGTTTAGGACACACACAAAAATCACCATAAATTGGAATTAACTTTATCCTGATGGGGTCATGTATCAAGAAATGTTTGGATGATTTGTCAGATTTTCATTTGTGGGAAGAAGTGACACTTTTAGAGCATTGTTGTCATTACTATAATATTTGTTGGCCAGTAGCCAGTTTCCAGAATCCCTAAAAAAAAAAAGGGGGTGATATATTGTCCATTTCCAGCACGATTTATCTCAGTGTTTTGTCTATACTAACCCTATCAAACTCATAATCAAACTAAAAGATGTTCAGAGACATCTCTCCAAACAAAACCTTGATGTTGAGTAATTCTGCAAACCCAAGATTATGTTTAATGGTGGAGATTTCAATTGCTCAAGATTTCGATTACAGCAACTTAAAGTCCCCCTCACTCAAAAATGTGTTTTGCTTCTTGTTCCTTCAGTTGGATGTTTGGCCTTCACTGTGCAAACAGAGTTTTACACTGGAAGGCTGTTTTCACATTCATCCACTAAAGAGGGAAAGTTTCTCTGTGCTTGTTGAAAATCTGAGTTTAAGGGCTGGGCCTACGAGCATGATTTGTGACATCACAAGTCTTTTGTAAGCTAATGTAGTCCAATTTATACAAGTGTGATGTGGACATTTGAAGCCTCCAGTGCACATACACAGAGAATCGACTTTCTGTGAAGAAGGACACATCTTGTTTCCAGCAGTTAAAATTTTGAAATGAACAATATTTACATAAGACATTGAGCAAGTGTTCAATGTCTTTTATTTTATTTTTTACTGCAACTTATAGTCCCCCTCCACTCAAAAATGTGTTTTGCTTCTTGTTCCTTCAGTTGGATGGTCGGCCTTCACTGTGCAGAATGATGTGCAGAGTTTGACACCAGAAGGCTGTTTTCACGTTTATCTACTGAAGAGGGAAAGTTTTTCTGTGCTTGTTTAAGAGGTGGGCCTATGTGCATGATTTGTGACATCACAAAGATGGAGGGGCCATCTTGAATATTGTAGGAGGCAGCCAATCCAGCTGTTCCACATCATCAGTGATGACCCGCCCATTGTGCCTGTCAGTCACATCAGCAGGAAGAGCTGACGACTCTTGTCAGGGGGCTGGTGAAAGGAGAGCAGAGCACAACGCTGTCACAGAAACTAATTCAGCTGCATGCAGTTTAGAATTCTGACTCAACTAACCTGCATGTTTTGATCTGAGGAAGGGGACTTGTGTGAAGGGGAGAAAAATCACAAATAAAATAATATCAAGATTTGAACCCAAGACCTTGTTGTTGAGAGGCAGTATGTTAATCATTGAGAGACTTTCCCAAAAGGGTATTTTTTGTATTAAAAGGAAGCTTTTCACATGCAGTAAAACAGTAAAAATGCCACCTTACTACCCCATGAACAGTGGTGGACACATTCACAATAACAAGACAGAACCAGTTGACATGATAATGCAGTCAAGTGCAACACCGCAGGCTCTGGTATCAAAAGAATACAACAGTGGAGGTTTCTGACACTCTACTTCCTTCACCTACTTATATGTAGGTGTAATTGTATAGAGAATGAAACTAGATAAATTGTTAATGTAAAGGGTCAAAACTGCAGCAAAACTTGTCTGAAGATGCATTTCTATTTGTGGTTGAGTCTGACAGTCTGACTACTACAAGTGTTGAACAACACATCAAAATTATCGTACTGTACAGATAAACCAGTGGTTCCCTGACACAGTGGTGTGTCCAGCAAGGTGGATACAGGAACAGTAACAACTGCAGTAAATACTTTCATGTACTTTGTGCCCTGCTTTGTACTTTCTGCTTTTTCTTTTTGTGTACAGTACTGCTGGCAACTGACAAATAAACAGACACAGATAAACACACATTCACAATCAACACTAGCCAACAAATGACGCATGGAAAGTTAGGTGTTATTGTGGTTGGGCTTTCAGTGTAAGGTGTTATTTTCATTGGTAGTTGCTGTGAGAGAGGGAGTGCTCATTCACTGGTCCCACCCCAGTCGATTTCAACCATGATCTGAAAGTTAAGTTTGTCCGATTATTATTTGACCTCCTTACTAAAGTTTGTTCATGTGTCTATGGTTGTACCTTTAAAAACACAATTTATAGACATTATTTGTCCTTTAAATGAGCATTTCAAACAATAATTTCAATTTGTTCAATAAAAATGAGACTACCGAAACCTCTTGCAGCTTGTCTGTCCTGCTTTAATCTCACCACCTACAATATATATCCTGTTGAAGCTCACAGTCAGGTCTGTTCTGAGTAAACAGCCTCAGTTGTTGGTCAAAGGGCGGAGAAATGGCCCACCACAGCTTTTGTCATTCAGTGTAGCTGTTGCATGTGGCTTTGCTCGCCTGTTCTCAAGGCAGACGTGCAGAATGTATTTACAAAGTGCTATGAGACAAGAAAGATGGAGGTGTTTATTCCTTTGAGTAGCTGTCTCCTTACATTTTTATGCTGCATATTTTTAGTAAACATTTTCTTCAACAAAGAAACTTCAACTTACCTGTGAGTTCTCCACATCTCTTGACTGTCTGTGTAGGTTTGGCCACGTTTCCTCAGGCTTTCCCCTGCAACTGCCCCTCAGACCAGCAGACTACCACTTATGCTGTAGTTAATATTATTTCAAATGTCTTGTTTCCTCCTCTTATCCTGATTTGAACATCCAAATTCTATGAAATATAGGTTTGGAATTAAATTAGTAATGTTCTCGTTAGGCTATTCATCTACTTTAGTGTAGATTACACAAACAAAACAACACAAACTGCAGGTTCAGGATGAGCGCTCTGTGTGATGCACCAAAAACACTCAGCAGTGTAGTAAACATCATGGGACAACGTAGGTCCTGGATGTGCTTGTAACTATAAATTGACAATATCGGTCATATCAATATCACTTATAAATATCAGACAGTAGCTCACTAATGTTTTTCACCTTTCTGGTCTATTTCACTGCCTGTGGAGATCTTGTGATTCCCGTTCCCACTGGAGCAGAGGGAAACCCTGAAAACCCTCTGCATGTAAATGGGAATATTAGTGTAATATTCATTTTCATTAGCCATGTAAACAGCTTATTGGGAAAATTGCCTTTTTTCTGAATAAGGGCAAAATCTTTGTACCGAAAATCATTTGGGTTTTGTCTTTACTCTGGGGACAGGATCATGGGTGCCTGGTTATGTTTTAAAATAGGGAAGCAAACTTATTGTTGGGGGGCGTAGCACTACTAGCTGATGTAGTTGTAACATTATACAGGAATGAATAATCATAACTTCAAAAGCATTTTAACTTACATTATCTCAAATCAAGGACTATTTTAATGCACAACTCAGAAGGTGATTTTTGCTCCTCAAGACTTAAAAGGGCCATTTTAGTTGAGGACTAGACCTTACTGCCAAACCACCCCTGAGAGTAAACTTGCACCTCTCATTTACCCTGTATGAGAAAATGAGAGAATAATTGTAATAATGACAGCACATCACAGAGCAGCCAGATAAAAGCAGAGATCATTACATGGAGCAATAATTCCATCCAAAGTCTGACTAAAACTGAAACATAAAGGTATGGTTAGCGATTCTAATCCAATACACTTTTTGTCAAATTCAGTGAATATCTTCTCACGGTCCGCTAGCTGTGTGAGCGTCGAGAAAAAAATCCAGTGTCCATTCACAACACTGGCTCTGTAAATGGGCATGCAAAAACAGCGGCTTGGTGCAAGCCACACAACACTACTCTGACCAATCAGCAGGGGGCGTTCATGCTCGTGCACAGGACAGGGGGAAGTCATCAGAGCAGCTGTCTGTGTGAGGACATGATAGTCTCCCGTCTCCAGCACCCGACTGGTGGGGGAGGGCTGACGAACTGGAGAGAGAGAGGCCGTGGCCAATTCATATGGAAAGCGTTTTCTCACAACAGATACGCTCCATTTTATTAAATGTATCAATCCACACTGAATCCGAGACATTCTCATGGAGACCCCCCGCGTTTTTTTATGCTCCAAGTCTGTTTCTGTCATGTTTAGTGAAGCATAATCTGAGCAGACAGCAGTTTAAATCACACAAATATTGTGCTATATATGTGTTTTGAACTCATTAACTGATCAATGAATCATAAATACAAACTGTCGATTTCTTCCTGTAGAGCGGACATGCAAACTTTTTTGGTTCAGTAAATTTCTGTAATTCAGTTGGCCGCTTCTGTGGACAGAGACACCCAGGTTGAGTGAGTAGTGAGGAGGCCGCAGAGAGGCGGAGAGTGTGGATGGACTGTTGTGCTCACATGAGATGATTTTTTTCCCCACTCATGATAAAGTGTGAGAGGAATAGAAGTGACTCTACAGCTGACACATCGCTTTGTACTTGCCATATTTCTCTTTTGGTTGTTGCCATGGTAATACGTGTCCATGAATTTGGAGGGCGGAGCTTCTGAGGGAGCACGAAAGGAGTGGTGTTTTTGTTTGGGTGTTTAGTTCAAATATCAACAGTCTTTCTCCAGAATGACTGACTTTACCTTTAAACAAAGCAGTATGTAGAAGTCAAAATAAGTCACTTTCCATCGAACATTTGACTGTTTGTTAATTCAGACACTTTCGCGCCGTAGGGAAAAGCTCCGCTCTCTCTCTAGCCCCATTTACTCATCCCATTCAAGGTGGGAATACTGCCTGTAATCCGCCTCACTGTTCTGGTACAGATACCGAGTGGAGGGGGAAGAGTTGCTCTGCCAATAAGCTGGCTATAGAGGTAGTCACAGAACCGGATTGACTGTGTGTGTAAAACAGACAGCTGGCACAGCGGGACAGGGAGCTGACGCTGTTGTGTTAGCCCATATTCAGACCAAATCAGGCGGTGTGGTGTACAGCTGCAGGGTTGAACAGAGGTGTTGAGGTGTTTGTGCTTTAGAACGTAACCGCTGTGAAACAATAAGAAAATAACATTTTATTGTTCTGATTCACTGGCTTTCTCACTACCAGCGCTCCCTCTCTTCTTTCACTCTCTAGGTCACTCGACCACAGCTGTCATCCCTCTCTCACTAGTGCTCTCAGCTCTCTCTCTCTCTTTTTCTCGCGTCTTTTTAAAAATGAGTTGAGAAGCCGACAGAAAAGTCTAACTTAACTTTTAATGTTATATAATTTATGTAACGTCTGGAACGCTGGCATGCTATGTAAAAGCACACACAGAGACGGCTTTAGGCTGGCTTTGTGGGGATCAATGTAAAGAAATCAAATGCAGCTCAAAGGCAGATCATCTTTACGGCTATAATGCGGGTTCTCTGTATAAAAGAGGCTTTCTCTTCGGGGACTGAACCAACTCAAAGGGTGGTCCAAAATTGTGTGTTTTTTATTACTTGTTTTTGTCAATTGCTGAAAATAGTAAAATGATCATTGATATAGGCTGCTTAAATATAATCACCTGATTGCGGGGACTGTGTGATGATACATTTATTTTTAAAAAGACAAAAAGTGGGGTAGCAAAACCATAACTTTGCTCCCTCTAATTGAATAACGGGGATGCATTTGCTCCACTTGCTCCATTGCTCAGGAGCCTATGGACGTGCTGATATTGTTGCATCAGGCCCAGTTGTTGTGGGTTAGTAAATAGCTCCAATGTGTAAACTAATTTCCCATTAAAAGCCCTGCACACCAACGGCACACCCACACAGGTGATTTCACTTATTCTGGCTGATTCTCAGATCTGTGTGGGTGTCTACAGGCTGTTTGATTGACATCTACATGACTCTATTGTTGGTGTTGTTGCATCTGTTACACCTTTATCATTGTAATTATTTCGAGTAATCCAGTGACCTCATCTAGACCCAAGTATAGTTTTAACCTTGCCAGGGTGAACCTGAGCAGAAGCCTAATCAGCCAAAATAACTGAAGGCACCTGTGTGTGTGTGAATAATTTCAAACTACAGTATCGTGTTTACTATTTCTAACTTCATTACAGGCACCTCTACACATTTGTGCCGACAGTTTCACGCGATTTTACACTTTTACACTAGCCACATTACACACACTGGTGGTAATGTGGCTAGAAACACAGCATTGCTACAGGAAGAGGAAAAGACTGCTAGTTAACAAACGTGGCTGTAAATAATGCAGGTTTAAAAGTAGTAAGTGAAGTAAATGTTTTTTCAAATGTTTTGTGAGGAAAGAGTTAAGCTTGTCTCAAGGAAGCACACAATGTGTTCTGGTAAGAAACAATGAAAATATAACTCTTTGTTTAAAAGAAAATTACAGTCATCTTCGTGCCTATGCCATGTGTGTGTGTTGGTAGGTGGCGATATCCAAACATAAAGGTAAAAACATCCATCTTTAAACACATGGACATAGTTGTTAGACAAAGGCATCTGTGTTTGTGCCAATCTTAGCTAAACACAAGAACAGGAAATTGAATTAATGATACTTCAAGCGGTCAGAATAAAGACAATGCTTTGAAAACAATACAAACACAACAATTACGTGCATGTACATCTCTTATCAATGGAAAATAGATCACTGGTTTGTCCAAGAGGAAGTTCATGTTCTGCGTTTCAGCCAATCACCATGATTTCCACTTTGTAAACGTTGATCACCTTATAACCAAACCTTCCATCTGGGTGAGAAGACATCAGTTGTGAAGACGAGAGCTGTACCACAATGATCCGACGACTGGCTGCTTTGATTCTTCTTACTGTAGTGTGTAAGTACAATTCTCTTTGGATGTGAAAAACCATTTAGTCTGAGCAGTCTGTGATAGTAATGTATATGAGACAAGGCCTTGTAAAAATTTACATTTTTCATTGTTTTCATGCTGTTGTCTAGTAAGTCTCTTTTGTTTTTCTTCAGCTCTGATTCAAACTGCAGAGGTTCCTCAGCTGATCTCTTTGACTTTGGTTGAACCTGGTGACAATGTTACTTTTCATTGTACAGTCTCTGAGAATGACAGATTCCTTCTCTGGTATAAGCAGACTCTTGGACATATGGGCCAAACAGTCGCTTCTGGACTCGTCGGCAAAATAACAGTCAGCGAACAATTTAAAGAGTCGCATTTCACAGTCTCAAGAGAGGATGCTCAGTATTCTCTCATCATCAGAAATGTAAGCAAAGAGGATGAAGCAACATATTTTTGTCAGAGTGGAACAGTATATTCACAGAAGTTCATCAATGGCACATTCTTGGCTGTGAATGGTAAAAAATAATTTGTGCCTTATTTCAATGATCATTTACATTTTTAAGTCATTCAAATAATTTAGATTGTGAATTCCTTTTCTTGCGTTTCTTTTTAATGTTATTTTACTGAACCACACAGACAACAATCAGCAGAAATCAGTCTATGTGAAACAAAGTCCGGAGACGGCATCAGTCCAGCTGGGAGACGCACTGACTCTCCAATGTTCACTGCTCTCCAAGAACACAACAGAAAACACAGATCAGTGTCCAGGTGTACGCAGTGTGTACTGGTTCAGAGCTGGATCAGGAGGATTTCATCCAGGTATCATTTACACTCACAGGAGTGATGAACGTTTGGAAAGGAGCTGTGTCTACAGTCTGTCCAAAACTATACGGGACTCCTCTGATATTGGGACTTACTACTGTGCTGTGGTCACATGTGGAGAGATCCAGCTTAGTGAAGGAACTAAAGTGGACACAAGTATGTATTTACAGTTGTATTTAAAGAATTAATAGATTTTGCATAAATTTATTTAGCCTGGTTAAAATATATTAGATTTTGGCTTTTTAATGTATCATTAGTTTGTTGCTTTCTCCAAAGTTTAAATTCCCCCTCCACTCAAAAATATGTTCTTCTTCCTGCTACTTCAGTTGGATCTTTGAACGTTAGCATGCAGAATGATGTACGTGCAGACTTCTTGTAACATTACAACTAGTTTGGAAGCCAATTCTGGTCTAGTTTGTATCTTACTCAAGTGTGATGTGGGAACTTGAAGCCTTGAGTGCACATACACTGAGAATTGACTCTTTGGTGAAGTTGGAAACATCTTGTGTCCAGCAGTTGAACTTTTGAAATGAACAATATTTACATATTCATAGATTATGGATTTGTAATAAGGGAGAAGGTGTAGATGCAATTTCAAGAATTTAAATGAGGTTTTTTTATATTTCTTAAAATATGTCTTGAGGGGATTTTTAAGAAGGTTTCATAGAGCCCTATTTTAACCACACAAGTGCAACAACAAGTGCAGAGTGGTAGGTCTTGGGTGCACTGACTGTGTGGGCATCTTCATGCACACCTGCTATTTTGGTTTATGTATGTGCAGCAGCACCAAGTGCAAAAAGGCTGGGTGAAGGTGAATGAAGATCAGTTGGTGTGATGATTATTAAATACTTTTTCAGTCAGTCACATTCCTGATCTCAGCTCAGAAACAGCTGTGCCAATCAAAGTTAAGCATGATAATGAGAGATGAACAAAGGGAAAGCTTTTCTTCAGGAAATGTCTGTGCCACACCATAAACACTCATCACCACAAATCCAAAGACAGATGGTGTAGGGTTTTTCATCAGTATTATTTTTATTTATTTATTAGTTTATTTGTCAGGGACGATGCAAAAAATATTGTAACAGGTTAAAATAACAGGAAACAGATGTATTGCATATAAGATTTATAGCCAAGGCTAATGTGCAACCCTTGTCCCTGGTTAGGCTTTTCTACTTAAAATAATCATAACGTATCACTACCAGAAATACATTAATTAAATAAAGTTCACAATAAATAGTGAGTAATAGTTGGTTAGGCTACTATAATAATGTTAAAATAAAAAAATAAAAAAATAATAATTTGATGGTGTTTATATGATTGCATTGGACTCACACTATTTCATCCATAATTATTATTTATAAATCAAATTGTGTTTATCAGCATTTATGAAGTCCAAAACTCAAATGAAAGAAGAGGATACTTTTGACTAAACAATACACATACTCTACGTAAAGAAAGTAAAAGTAAAAAGTAAAATACTCTTATTCCAACACCAACTCAACAGTTATTTAGATTGTTGACAAAATGTAATTAATGCCACTCAATTTCTATTAGCAAATGATTACTCCTGACAGTCCATTAATAAATAATGTTTAATGTCTCTTTGGAAATTTTTTGGTTCCAGGATCAGGGTTGGATCCAGTTGTCGTTCTACTTGGAGCGCTGTTGGCCTGCTGTGTGACTGTGATTGCTGTCCTTATTTTCTACATTAATGGGAGGAGAGTTTTTGAACATTGCAATGGTAGGTTCACCATATCTTACTTTTTGTTTCAATTAAATCAAATCAAATCAACTTTATTTATATAGCACTTTACACACAACACAGTTGATCCTAAGTGCTTCCCAGCACACAGAGAGGAAGACAAAACAAAACAAAACAGAGAAAAGAGAGAAAGAAGAGAAAGACTTACAGAAACTTCAGGAAAAAACATCTGGGCTGGATTAAGTTAGTCACAGTTAAAGGCTTATGAATAGAAGTATGTCTTAAGATGATACTTGAAAATCTCAATAATGGGGGAGAATTGGATGGTGGGAGAAAGAGAATTCCATAATTGCGGGGCAGTAATAGACTAAGCCCTGTCCCCGTAGCACTTTGTCCTGGACTTAAGGATAGACAGTAGTCTTTGGTCAGATGGTCTCAGTTCTCTGACAGTGTGATACGGGTATAGGAGTTCTGTAATGTAAGAAAGGGCAAATCCATTAAACACTTGGTAAACAAACAGAAATTTAAAATCAATTCTTTAGCTAACAGGCAGCCAGTGTAGAGAGGCAAGAATGGGTGTGATATGTTCCCTCTTTTTTGATCTTGTCAAATCTCATGCTGCTACATTTTGAACTAGTTGGAGTCGTGATAAACAAGATTGTGTGATACCAAAATATAACAAGTTGCAGTAATAAAGGTGTGAAGATATGAAGGCATGGATGACTTTCTCAAGGTCAGTGGTACAGAGAACTGATCTGAGTTTGGAGATGACGCGGAGCTGCATGAAACTTAACTTTACAACCTGATTTATTTGTTTGTCAAACTTCAATCCTGAATCAAAAATGCATGTGATTTAACAGAAGGCACCAATGGGCCAAGATGAGGAGAAATAATTTTGGTTGAATTCTGTGGTCCAAATAAAATAACTTTTTATTCTCATTGAGGTGGAGAAAATTTGCAGCCATCCAGGATTTGATGTCTTGAAGACAGTTATTGAGGTTGTTTAGTTTGTTGTAGTTATTGGGCTCTAGGTGGAGGTAGATCGCATAATCCGCAGTGAAAGAAATGTACTTTTGATTAATGTGACCTAGTGGAAGCAAATAGAAGGAGAACAGGATTGGACCAAGAATAGAGCCTTGGGGGACACCACAGGACAAGGGGCAGAAGAAGAAGATAAGTTGCTAATAGAGACATTGAAGGATCTGTTGGAGAAATATGAAGAGAACCAGATTAATGCGGGGCCATAGATCCCCGCCCACTGGCTTAATCTGTGAATGAGAATGGAATGATCTCCCGTGTCAAAGGCTGCAGTTAGGTCTAAGAGCAAAAGGACAGAGCAGTTACTTGAGTCAGCAGCTAGAAGGAAGCCATTTATTATTCTTAGTAATGTAGATTCTGTACTGTGAAGAGGTCTGAAGCTGGATTGGAATTTTTCAAAGATGCCCTTTCGAGCCAGGTGGGATAACAGTTGATGAAAATCTACAGTGTCGAGGATTTTAGAAAGATAGGGGAGTTTCGAGATTGGCCTGTAATTATTGAGGACTGTAGGGTCTAGATTCTGTTTTGTTAAAAGTGGCTTGACACTGGCTGGTTTCCAGGAATCTATTGATAATTGAAAGAATGCTGGGGCCAATGGTGCCAATAACGTCTTTGAAGAGTTTAGTTGGAATAATGTCAAGAAAGCAGGTGGAGGTTTTCATAGAAGAGATGATATGATGAAGTTCTGGTAGAGTGATGGAGTTAAGGGAATTTATAACTGCGGTGTTCTCAGAGGAGATGGACAGGCTATTTATAAATGGAATGATACTAGCTCTGATGCTAAGTACTTTGTCTTTAAAGAATTGTAGGAATCATCAAATTTAGAGACAGATGCTTCTAAATATGAGGTGGGAGTGGAGGAGGTGACAGACTTTAATACGCTAAAAAGTACCCTGGGATTATGACAGTTTTTGTCAATGAGATTAGAAAAAGTTGAGCCCTAGCATTTTTGACAGCCAGCTGGTATTTCTCCAACAGATCCTTCAGAGTTTGAAATGAGATCTGCATTTTATCCTGCTTCCACCTCCGCTCTTCCTTTCTGCATGCTCTCCTTATTTCTCTAATATTACTATTATTAAGCCACGGTAAGGCCAGAGGCTTTCGTATTTAGTTCTGACTGGTGCAACAGAGTCAGTGGTGGCCGAAACAGTACTGTTAAAAAGTGAGACAAATTCTTCTGTGCTCACATGAGATGGTGCAGTCTCAATACTGGTGGTGATGGGAGCCCCTCTATAGGCGTCTGCAAACCTAGTGGCAGTGGAAGAATTTAGCATGCGGGAACGAAGAAGTGCAGGGTGGACATGAGAAGCGTGTGGCAAATTGAGATAATAAATAATAGCCCTGTGATCAGAATGGTTAAAATCCTCTCTCACAGGGTTGTAGATAGAGAGACTTGAGGAGAGAACTATGTCTTGGATGTGTCCTTTAACATGGATTGGACTGTTTACAGATCACTGGAGACCAAAGGATTCAAATAAATTGATAAGATCATGGGTCATGGCTTCAGAGGGACAGCAAATGTGAATGTTGAAATCTCCGAGAACGAGAATATTGTCATATTTCGGAGCAATGTGGGAGAGGAGATCAGAGAATTCACTGATAAAGTCCATATTGGGCTTAGGGGTGGCACAGTTGTAGGTAGAAGACTGGTGAGATGCCATCTATCACAAAAGGGGTCATCGGGGTAAGCCATGACTCAGTGATGAAAAAACAGTTTTGGGACATAATGACATCTTGACAGATAAATGATTTGTTAGACAGCAATCTCACATTCAGCAGACCAAATTTGGAGGGAGGGAGGGTGTGGCGAGGATGGAATTATAGTGTGTGTAATAGTAATAAGATTGTCATAATTTACTGAATGGGATACTGTGGAAACAGAATTATGGTGTCTGAGTGTCCATGCCCCATGAGTGGTAGGGGTAGATTTGGCCAGATTTTGTTAAAATTTCATTTGTAACAGGGACCCTGCCAGTGGATTTACGGTGGCAGTGAACATTATTTTGATTATTTTGGCAGTGAACATTATTTTGATTGTTTGTGTGGATTACCTCATGTTGGCATGTACTGTCTTAAAGGCATTCTGCAGGTCAACCAAAGCATAGTCAATGTTTGCAGAGAGCAAATTTGCCCCATGTAGGTTTGGATGGAGCCTGTCAGGTCTGTACAGTTGGCTGCGGTTCCAGAACAGGTCGAAATTATCAATATAGTCCACGTTCATTTGTGCTGCACTGGATTCTTGTTTCAGCCAAGTGTGCAGTGACAGCAAACGGGGAAACTGACCACAGCCCCACCCAAGGGACAGGATTGGACCAGATATGAAGATGCGTTTCCCAGTGTCTTTAAGCGCAGAGATGAGTAGTTGGAAGTCAGCATGGAGGATTTCAGACTGTTGTTGGCTGACATCATTTGATCTCATGTGAATAACTAGGTTGGAGCACTCTGGATGACATTCAAGGACAGAAAGCAGTTTATCACAAATGTCTCAAACACGGGCTCCAGGAAAGCAGTGCATGTGGGCACCTTTGGCTCTGATGTTCCTCACCATGGACCTTCCGATAATCAGTGTTAAAGGCGAGGCAGAGAAGGGGATTGTGGCTGTGGTGGTGGCAGATCTGATCAGGGATGTACCTCGGCGCTCCAATTATTTTGCCTAGGTAGGTGAGACTAGGAATTCCCAGGCCGTGATCTGACAGAGTAGGCAGTGGAGGTGACCACAGGAGAATCAGCGGTGACAGGATGTGAGACGGCCGCTGTAGCAGAGCCGGTAGTGGACTGGGCGGGGGGACAGGCAGCCGAGGGCACAGATCTTCCAGACCTCGAGCCAGCAGCAGAGCACAGGTTGGCAGCTGCATCCACGGAGAGATCCACTGAGTGTATCGCCACTTTGTTCTGAAGAATCGTGAAGCGATTTGAAAGATTGAGGGTAGGTGATCTGCCTGGTGACCACTCTTCTTGTGGCCCCTGACCACTACCTCAGACCAGGTAGCTGGGTGAGTGGGAGTTGAGCAGGAGGAAGGTTGCGGACATGTTACTGGATCCCACAGAATGGTGTCGGATATAGCAGAGCTCATAACTGATATCATTTTAGCCTGGGCAGAGGCGATGTCAATGAAGCTGGATAGGAGGCTTTCTTTTTCAGCTAATCAGAGAATCTATGGATGTCCTACTTGAGGTTAGTTATGTTTCTGTTTGCCTTCTGGAGCAGCTGTCAGTCTTCACAGGGCATTGTAGCTCCAGATACAATCAGACTGTTGTGAGGGAGACGGATGTTAGCCTCACAAGTGGGAGACCACGACCGAGTTAAAGTTCCCCTCCACTCAAAAATGTGTTTTGCTTTTTCTTATTTCACTTGGATGTTGGACCTTTACTGTACAGAATGATGTATGTTTAGAGTTTGACTCAAACACTGGTTTCACATTAATCTGCTTAAGTGGGAGAATTTCTCTGTGTTCACCTTAAATCTGAGTTTAAAGGACATGGCTGGCCATTTTCTATATTTGTCTCATTGTCAACAAATTGCATGTGGAGAAACCAAACCAACAATGAATAAATCTCACTTACAGGTATTGTCTGTGTATCCGAATGCTATTCTTCTGTGCCATAGACCTCCATAGTTATCCAAAAACTATTAAAAACATGTCCATGAGCCACACTGTTGCACTTGGTGACATGTTTATTCATTATGAAGAGTTTGGGCACGGTAGTCTGTTCAGAAATGGCTCCAAACACTAATAACAGCGTCTTCAGTGAGTGGTTAGATGTTCATTTTTCATTTTGTGTCACTTTTACAATTAAAAAGTGTCAAAATTGTAGTTTTACAATATTGTGAATGTTTAAGAAGTGAACAATTTTATGAGGTCACTATAGAGTATTTATATTATTGTCAAATTACATTAATTTCCCAAACTAACTTGTAACTTCCATTGTCTGATGAATGTTCATCATGAGAATGATGATTCAATTACTGTGTAATGAACATATAATTTCACATGTTACATGACATTACAGTTTAGTTTCCAATGTGAAAGCACTTCAACAATGACTGCTCAGTGTTCAGGGGCCAGCAAGGGACTGAAGCTGGGCACATCACAAGTGTGTAACTTTAAAACCACAACGTTATCAATGTGATCAAAGTCTTGTTTAGTTCATTTCTGTCTTTTAATGAGACACAAACACACTGATATGACATCAGGAAACATATTCCCACTGTGAACACACTCAAGGTTTTGCTTTTATTAACAGGAGCAGCAAGAGCTTCTCATAATCTTGGACATGACAAGTCAACAGTGGATCAATCAAACGACCTGGTAATTATGCTTCTGGTAAATATATGGTGTATTTCCCTGCTTTCACTGGCTAGGTGTAGAGATCTTGAAGTGGGAGTGTGATGAATATTTTGCCTACTTTTTCCTTTTTCCTTAAGTAAAGTAAAGTGAGTTCACTGTTAAGTAACATAATGTTTGTTCCTATATAATAAACATGGATAGAGTCAAGAGTTATAAATACAAAATAGATCACTAAGAAATATGATAGGAATATTTTAAAATAAGTGTATGTATCTAAGACGATGTAAAATAATCAGATATGTCATTATAGACATATTGTAGGAACATTATAAAGTGCATGAAATAAAGTAAATGAACAAGTGCACCAAATGATTTTAAGTCGGTACTTGTTGATATTGCTCACATTTTTAATACAGTCCTGTTCAATAATATAACACATCTGCTACTTTCCTGACAGAGGAATGAATAATCAATAACACATTTCACGTTTAGGCTAATGACATTTATTAAATAAGCCATCTAAGAAAGTAACTTCATTGTTTAGTTAATGATGTTACAGTCGTAATCTCTAAGTTTTTTATAAAAACACAAATATTGTATTTTTGGCAGGATGGTGAAACAACAGCAGTGAACTATACAGCGCTGGATTTCTCCACACAGAAAGTGAAAAGAAGGAATAAAATGAGGAGAGAGAACACATAGGAGTGTGTACTACGATGTTAGATCAGATTATCACACCCAGCAACACCCCTCTCTATAGGCAGAGCAGGACCTTTACACTGCTCCCCAACTTTCTGCAGAGGTCTGTAGCTTAGCTCGCTTTAAAGTTACAGTATAATGTGCACAGACAGCGATAGGAGGAAGTTGAATATCAGTCAGAATGTGTTTTCTGAAAAGTGTTGCACCCAGCAGATTTCCAGACAGACTGCTCTCAAAAGTTGAGAAAGATTTAGTTCTTGAGAAAAACAAACAATCTCAACTGCTTTTCATTTCAAAATTCAAATTTCATGATGCATATTTGTTTATTTAAAACTAAAGTAAAACATGTACACAAACATCAGTTTCATGGAATTGATACTAGATGAGCACCATATGAGATTTTCAAACCTTAAAAATGCAAATCAGATAAAAAAGGCAAATAGGAAACTCTCCTCATGGCTAATTCATTTCAAACCAACTCTTTCAAGATGAATCTTTTAAAAAGCCAGTTTGGGTGTCATCACAAGCTTGAGACAGTAAACAAGATATAAAAGATATGGTATACTAAAGACTATTCTAAATGTTTAACTATTAGATGTTATTTTTGCAGCACAATGATTAATTTTCTTTTTTGAAATAATGATAAAAACAGAATGATACACAAAACATCTTTTATCCAAAATTGAAAAATCATTGTGTTACAGAGTTCAGAGGTGAAAGGCATGTGCTAGAACAGCTTAAACACTATTTTCACAGATAATGTGACAGAGAAAAACTTAATATAAGAAACAATCTGGTGTGTGAATTAATCTGAACCCTGAACCCTGACAGTATTGTAGACACAATTTTCTTCTGCTGCTTTTGCATTCCTTCTCCCTGCTTTGCCAGCTTTCTTCTTGGTGAAGGTTGGTGCAGAATAAACCAATGAGTCCTGATATCTCTGAGGAAATAAATCCCAAAATATTGTGAGATGGAAAGTCAATGTAAGCATGTGCAAACAGATAAAACATGCTTTTCAAGTTACATTTTATCTTTAAATTCCTTACCTGCTGACTTTGTTGACCACCACTGGCTGTTTCAGTATTTGTTTGCAGAGCAACAGCAGCTGTATTATAAAATAATAATAATAATAACATGACTTATACGCAGCACTGATGTGAATCTAAAGATGTTATAGCTGTTACTGAATACTGTTTGATAGATTAATGTTTGAGTAATTTCTCTTACCGTTCCAACAATCACAAGATTTTCTCTTGATGCAATATATGAGGAAGGTTGTTACAACCAGGCTTATAGCCAAAGCAGCACACAGCAGGTAGATAATTGTGTTGGCCTTCTGTAAATCCCACCTGCTGACAACTGAAGCATCATGAAAATAATAAAATAAAATAAATAATTTGATGTTACAAAGTAGCAATAACTAATTTATGGTATGTGAAAAGATAAAATGAAGAAGAATAAATGTTTTTTGATAGTTGATCTAAATGGATTGTACTTGACTCCTAATAAAACACATAGAATAATTTCACCATTATATAAAAATTAATTTACCTTCAATGTCCAGTTTAGTTCCATTTCCAAATAATATCTCCCCACATGTGGCCACAGCACAGTAGTAAGTCCCAGCATCAGACGAGCTGACGTTCTTAGAGAAGCTGTAGAAACATTTCTGTGGAGAGCGAGTCTCAGGACTCTTTTTACATTCATCGCCGCTGTTTCCATGAGCGTAAGTAAAACTGGGATGAGATTCATCTGATCCAGCTCTGAACCAGTACACTCTGTGTTCTTCTGGACACTTTTTATTCTCAGAGTCAGAGAGCACTGAACACTGGAGAGTCACAGAGTCTCCTGGATGGACTGGATCAGATGGAAAGTCTTGAGTGATGGCAGTGATATCAGGTTCTGGTCCTGGGGAAGTGAAAATACAAATTATGAACATGTTTTACTCACTTTAATGAAAACAGTTACACACGTTCATTCATATATGAAGAACACTTTCTTATAAACTATGGAAACATTAAAATGTAAAATATGTAAACTGCTGTTATAAATAGTTTTGAATGTAAGCAGATAAACTGATGATTACATTTAAGGAACGTGAAATCTTTGCTTGCTGACTTTTATTTACCTTTAATCCTCAGAAATGTTCCTTTCAATAATGTCATGTTAAGTTGGTCTACTTTTATACAGTAATAAAGTCCAGCATCGCTTAGCTTAGCTTTATTTATATGCAGGACAAATGTCCCAGGCTCTTGTTTTGCTGTAATGCGAGTAGTCTTATCAACACCATCGTAATCAAAGGCATATGTTCCTCCCAAGAATTCAGGTACGTTTTCAGAAACAAGCCTGATCCAGAACAAGGTTGTTGCTGCAGACACAGCTTTCTGGCGGATACATGTCAGAGTCACATCATCTCCAACATTAACAGTCTTTGTCACAAAGATCTGATCGTCTGCACATCCTGAAAAAAAGATAAAAAATAAACACAGAGCAACAATAAACAACATATATAGAATCATATATGCTTTCTGCTAAATTGCTGCAAGAAGATGACAATGTAATTGAAATAAATCTAAAGTAAAGCTGACTTTATATACTTACGCCCAACTCTGAGCATGAGCAAGATATAAAATCCGAACAGCATTTTCTTGTTAATTCAGGTAAGACAGCAGTTAATTTAAACAGGATCAGAAGATGATCTGCCTTAATGTAATCATATGAAATGGGAGGGAACTATTTCAGAACAATCTGATTGGCTGCTCGTTATGTTGGCGTTTCATTGTACTACCACAGTGGAAATAATATCAAACATCTTTCCAACCTAAACACATGAAACAACACCAACAGTGAGCTTTTGTTTCATGTTTCATGGTGTGTTTCTATTACTGACACTGAGAGTAAACACAAGAGATGATTTCATTCAATCTTGACATGAACTACAATAATCTCAAATACTCTTGTTCATAAGATTTCTTCTGGATTTCCACAATATTTGGAGGGACTTTTCAGCTGATAGTTATGGTCAAGTTGTTTAGGACACACACAAAAATCACCATAAATTGGAATTAACTTTATCCTGATGGGGTCATGTATCAAGAAATGTTTGGATGATTTGTCAGATTTTCATTTGTGGGAAGAAGTGACACTTTTAGAGCATTGTTGTCATTACTATGATATTTGTTGGCCAGTAGCCTGATATCCAGAATCCCTAAAAAAAAAGGGGGTGATATATTGTCCATTTCCAGCACGATTTATCTCAGTGTTTTGTCTATACTAACCCTATCAAACTAAAGGATGTTCAGAGACATCTCTCCAAACAAAACCTTAATGTTGAGTAATTCTGCAAACCCAAGATTATGTTTAATGGTGGAGATTTCAATTGCTCAAGATTTCGATTACAGCAACTTAAAGTCCCCCTCCACTCAAAAATGTGTTTTGCTTCTTGTTCCTTCAGTTGGATGTTTTGCCTTCACTGTGCAAACAGAGTTTTACACTGGAAGGCTGTTTTCATATTCATTCACCAAAGAGGGAAAGTTTCTCTGTGCTTGTTGAAAATCTGAGTTTAAGGGGTGGGCCTACGAGCATGATTTGTGACATCACAAGTCTTTTGTAAGCTAATGTAGTCCAATTTATACAAGTGTGATGTGGACACTTGAAGCCTCCAGTGCACATACACAGAGAATCGACTTTCTGTGAAGAAGGACACATCTTGTTTCCAGCAGTTAAAATTTTGAAATGAACAATATTTACATAAGACATTGAGCAAGTGTTCAATGTCTTTTATTTTATTTTTTACTGCAACTTAAAGTCCCCCTCCACTCAAAAATGTGTTTTGCTTCCTGTTCCTTCAGTTGGATGGTCGGCCTTCACTGTGCAGAATGATGTGCAGAGTTTGACACTAGAAGGCTGTTTTCACGTTTATCTACTGAAGAGGGAAAGTTTTTCTGTGCTTGTTTAAGAGGTGGGCCTATGTGCATGATTTGTGACATCACAAAGATGGAGGGGCCATCTTGACTATTGTAGGAGGCAGCCAATCCAGCTGTTCCACATCATCAGTGATGACCCGCCCACTGTGCCTGTCAGTCACATCAGCAGGAAGAGCTGACGACTCTTGTCAGGGGGCTGGTGAAAGGAGAGCAGAGCACAACGCTGTCACAGAAACTAATTCAGCTGCATGCAGTTTAGAATTCTGACTCAACTAACCTGCATGTTTTGATATGAGGAAGGGGACTTGTGTGAAGGGGAGAAAAATCACAAATAAAATAACATCAAGATTTGAACTCAAGACCTTGTTGTTGAGAGGCAGTATGTTAATCATTGAGAGACTTTCCCAAAAGGGTGTTTTTTGTAGTAAAAGGAAGCTTTTCACATGCAGTAAAACAGTAAAAATGCCACCTTACTACCCCATGAACAGTGGTGGACACATTCACAATAACAAGACAGAACCAGTTGACATGATAATGCAGCCAAGTGCAACACCGCAGGCTCTGGTATCAAAAGAATACAACAGTGGAGGTTTCTGACACTCTACTTCCTTCACCTACTTATATGTAGGTGTAATTGTATAGAGAATGAAACTAGATAAATTGTTAATGTAAAGGGTCAAAACTGCAGCAAAACTTGTCTGAAGATGCATTTCTATTTGTGGTTGAGTCTGACAGTCTGACTACTACAAGTGTTGAACAACACATCAAAATTATCGTACTGTACAGATAAACCAGTGGTTCCCTGACACAGTGGTGTGTCCAGCAAGGTGAATACAGGAACAGTAACAACTGCAGTAAATACTTTCATGTACTTTGTGCCCTGCTTTGTACTTTCTGCTTTTTCTTTTTGTGTACAGTACTGCTGGCAACTGACAAATAAACAGACACAGATAAACACACATTCACAATCAACACTAGCCAACAAATGACGCATGGAAAGTTAGGTGTTATTGTGGTTGGGCTTTCAGTGTAAGGTGTTATTTTCATTGGTAGTTGCTGTGAGAGAGGGAGTGCTCATTCACTGGTCCCACCCCAGTCGATTTCAACCATGATCTGAAAGTTAAGTTTGTCCGATTATTATTTGACCTCCTTACTAAAGTTTGTTCATGTGTGTATGGTTGTACCTTTAAAAACACAATTTATAGACATTATTTGTCCTTTAAATGAGCATTTCAAACAATAATTTCAATTTGTTCAATAAAAATGAGACTACCGAAACCTCTTGCAGCTTGTCTGTCCTGCTTTAATCTCACCACCTACAATATATATCCTGTTGCAGTTCACAGTCAGGTCTGTTCTGAGTAAACAGCCTCAGTTGTTGGTCAAAGGGCGGAGAAATGGCCCACCACAGCTTTTCTCTGTCAGTGTAGCTGTTGCATGTGGCTTTGCTCGCCTGTTCTCAAGGCAGACGTGCAGAATGTATTTACAAAGTGCTATGAGACAAGAAAGATGGAGGTGTTTATTCCTTTGAGTAGCTGTCTCCTTAAATTTTTATGCTGCATATTTTTAGTAAACATTTTCTTCAACAAAGAAACTTCAACTTACCTGTGAGTTCTCCACATCTCTTGACTGTCTGTGTAGGTTTGGCCACGTTTCCTCAGGCTTTCCCCTGCAACTGCCCCTCAGACCAGCAGACTACCACTTATGCTGTAGTTAATATTATTTCAAATGTCCCATTTCCTCCTCTTATCCTGATTTGAACATCCAAATTCTATGAAATATAGGTTTGGAATTAAATTAGTAATGTTCTCATTAGGCTATTCATCTACTTTAGTGTAGATTACACAAACAAAACAACACAAACTGCAGGTTCAGGATGAGCACTCTGTGTGATGCACCAAAAACACTCAGCAGTGTAGTAAACATCATGGGACAACGTAGGTCCTGGATGTGCTTATAACTATAAATTTATAATATCAGTCATATCAATATCACTTATAAATATCAGACAGTAGCTCACTAATGTTTTTCACCTTTCTGGTTTATTTCACTGCCTGTGGAGATCTTATGATTCCCGTTCCCACTGGAGCAGAGGGAAACCCTGAAAACCCTCTGCATGTAAATGGGAATATTAGTGTAATATTCATTTTCATTAGCCATGTAAACAGCTTATTGGGAAAATTGCCTTTTTTCTGAATAAGGGCAAAATCTTTGTACCAAAAATCATTTGGGTTTTGTCTTTACTCTGGGGACAGGATCATGGGTGCCTGGTTATGTTTTAAAATAGGGAAGCAAACTTATTGTTGGGGGGCGGGTCTGGTGGAGCTATTCTCAGTAGCACTACTAGCTGATGTAGTTGTAACATTATACAGGAATGAATAATCATAACTTCAAAAGCATTTTAACTTACATTATCTCAAATCAAGGACTATTTTAATGCACAACTCAGAAGGTGATTTTTGCTCCTCAAGACTTAAAAGGGCCATTTTAGTTGAGGACTAGACCTTACTGCCAAACCACCCCTGAGAGTAAACTTGCACCTCTCATTTACCCTGTATGAGAAAATGAGAGAATAATTGTAATAATGACAGCACATCACAGAGCGGCCAGATAAAAGCAGAGATCATTACATGGAGCAATAATTCCATCCAAAGTCTGACTAAAACTGAAACATAAAGGTATGGTTAGCGATTCTAATCCAATACACTTTTTGTCAAATTCAGTGAATATCTTCTCACGGTCCGCTAGCTGTGTGAGCGTCGAGAAAAAAATCCAGTGTCCATTCACAACACTGGCTCTGTAAATGGGCATGCAAAAACAGCGGCTTGGTGCAAGCCACACAACACTACTCTGGCCAATCAGCAGGGGGCGTTCATGCTCGTGCACAGGACAGGGGGAAGTCATCAGAGCAGCTGTCTGTGTGAGGACATGATAGTCTCCCGTCTCCAGCACCCGACTGGTGGGGGAGGGCTGACGAACTGGAGAGAGAGAGGCCGTGGCCAATTCATATGGAAAGCGTTTTCTCACAACAGATACGCTCCATTTTATTAAATGTATCAATCCACACTGAATCCGAAACATTCTCATGGAGACCCCCCGCGTTTTTTTATGCTCCAAGTCTGTTTCTGTCATGTTTAGTGAAGCATAATCTGAGCAGACAGCAGTTTAAATCACACAAATATTGTGCTATATATGTGTTTTGAACTCATTAACTGATCAATGAATCAATAAATACAAACTGTCGATTTCTTCCTGTAGAGCAGACATGCAAACTTTTTCGGTTCAGTAAATTTCTGTAATTCAGTTGGCCGCTTCTGTGGACAGAGACACCCAGGTTGAGTGAGTAGTGAGGAGGCCGCAGAGAGGCGGAGAGTGTGGATGGACTGTTGTGCTCACATGAGATGATTTTTTTCCCCGCTCGTGATAAAGTGTGAGAGGAATAGAAGTGACTCTACAGCTGACGCATCGCTTTGTACTTGCCATATTTCTCTTTTGGTTGTTGCCATGATAATGCGTGTCCATGAATTTGGAGGGCGGAGCTTCTGAGGGAGCACGAAAGGAGTGGTGTTTTTGTTTGGGTGTTTAGTTCAAATATCAACAGTCTTTCTCCAGAATGACTGACTTTACCTTTAAACAAAGCAGTATGTAGAAGTCAAAATAAGTCACTTTCCATCGAACATTTGACTGTTTGTTAATTCAGACACTTTCGCACTGTAGGGAAAAGCTCTGCTCTCTCTCTAGCCCCATTTACTCATCCCATTCAAGGTGGGAATACTGCCTGTAATCCGCCTCACTGTTCTGGTACAGATATGGAGTGGTGGGGGAAGAGTTGCTCTGCCAATAAGCTGGCTATAGAGGTAGCCACAGAACCGGATTGACTGTGTGTGTAAAACAGACAGCTGGCACAGCGGGACAGGGAGCTGACGCTGTTGTGTTAGCCCGTATTCAGACCAAATCAGGCGGTGTGGTGTACAGCTGCAGGGTTGAACAGAGGTGTTGAGGTGTTTGTGCTTTAGAACGTAACCGCTGTGAAACAATCAGAAAATAACGTTTTATTGTTCTGATTCACTGGCTTTCTCACTACCAGCGCTCCCTCTCTTCTTTCACTCTCTAGGTCACTCAACCACAGCTGTCATCCCTCTCTCACTAGTGCTCTCAGCTCTCTCTCTCTCTTTTTCTCGCGTCTTTTTAAAAATGAGTTGAGAAGCCGACAGAAAACTCTAACTTAACTTTTAACGTTATATAACTTATGTAACGTCTGGAACGCTGGCATGCTATGTAAAAGCACACACAGAGACGGCTTTAGGCTGGCTTTGTGTGGATCAATGTAAAGAAATCAAATGCAGCTCAAAGGCAGATCCTCTTTACGGCTATAATGCCGGTTCTCTGTATAAAAGAGGCTTTTTTCTTCGGGGACTGAACCAACTCAAAGGGTGGTCCAAAATTGTGTGTTTTTTATTACTTGTTTTTGTCAATTGCTGAAAATAGTAAAATGATCATTGATATAGGCTGCTTAAATATAATCACCTGATTGCGGGGACTGTGTGATGATACGTTTATTTTTAAAAAGACAAAAAGTGGGGTAGCAAAACCATAACTTTGCTCCCCCTAATTGAATAATGGGGATGCATTTGCTGCACTTGCTCCATTGCTCAGGCACCTATGGACAGTTAGTAGTTAGTTAGTAAATAGCTCCAATGCGTAAACTAATTTCCCATTAAAAGCCCTGCACACCAACGGCACACCCACACAGGTGATTTCACTTATTCTGGCTGATTCTCAGATCTGTGTGGGTGTCTACAGGCTGTTTGATTGACATCTACATGACTCTATTGTTGGTGTTGTTGCATCTGTTACACCTTTATCATTGTTATTATTTCGAGTAATCCAGTGACCTCATCTAGACCCCAGTATAGTTTTAAGCTTGCCCGGGTGAACCTGAGCAGAAGCCTAATCAGCCAAAATAACTGAAAGCACCTGTGAATAATTTCAAGCTACAGTATCGCGTTTGCTATTTCTAGCTTCATTACAGGCACCCCTACACATTTGTGCCGACAGTTTCACGCGATTTTACACTCTGTGGTGGTAATGTGGCTAGAAACACAGCATTGCTACAGGAAGAGAAAAAGACTGCTAGCTAACAAACGTGGCTGTAAATAATGCAGGTTTGAAAGTATGAAGTAAATGTTTTTTCAAATGTTTTATGAGGAAAGAGTTAAGCATGTCTCAAGGAAGCACACAATGTGTTCTGGTAAGAAACAATGAAAATATAACTCTTTGTTTAAAAGAAAATTACAGTCATCTTTGTGCCTGTGCCGTGTGCGTGTGTTGGTAGGTGGCAATATACAAACATAAAGGTAAAAACATCCATCTTTAAACACATGGACATAGTTGTTAGACAAAGGCATCTGTGTTTGTGCTAATCTAAGCTAAATACAAGAACAGGAAATTGAATTTAATGATACTTCAGGCGGTCAGAATAAAGAGAATGCTTTGGAAACAATACAAACACAACAATTACGTGCATGTACATCTCTTATCAATGGAAAATAGATCACTGGTTTGTCTAAGAGGAAGTTCATGCTCTGCGTTTCAGCCAATCACCATGATTTCCATTTTGTAAACCTTGATCACCTTGTAACCAAACCTTCCATCTGGGTGAGAAGACATCAGTTGTGAAGACGAGAGCTGTACCACAATGATCCGACGACTGGCTGCTTTGATTCTTCTTACTGCAGTGTGTAAGTACAATTCTCATTAGATGTGGAAAAACCATTTAGTCTGAGCAGTCTATGATATGATGCATAAGATAAGATGCATATGAGACAAGGCCTTGGAAAAATTTACATTTTTCATTGTTTTAGTGCTGTTGTCTAGTAAGTCTCTTTTGTTTTTCTTCAGCTCTGATTCAAACTGCAGAGGTTCCTCAGCTGATCTCTTTGACTTTGGTTGAACCTGGTGACAATGTTACTTTTCATTGTACAGTCTCTGAGAATGACAGATTCCTTCTCTGGTATAAGCAGACTCTTGGACATATGGGCCAAACAGTCGCTTCTGGACTCGTCGGCAAAATAACAGTCAGCGAACAATTTAAAGAGTCGCATTTCACAGTCTCAAGAGAGGATGCTCAGTATTCTCTCATCATCAGAAATGTAAGCAAAGAAGATGAAGCAACATATTTTTGTCAGAGTGGAACAGTATATTCACAGAAGTTCATCAATGGCACATTCTTGGCTGTGAATGGTAAAAAATAATTTGTGCCTTATTTCAATGATCATTTACATTTTTAAGTCATTCAAATAATTTAGATTGTGAATTCCTTTTTTTGCGTTTCTTTTTAATGTTATTTTACTGAACCACACAGACAACAATCAGCAGAAATCAGTCTATGTGAAACAAAGTCCGGAGACGGCATCAGTCCAGCTGGGAGACGCACTGACTCTCCAATGTTCACTGCTCTCCAAGAACACAACAGAAAACACAGATCAGTGTCCAGGTGTACGCAGTGTGTACTGGTTCAGAGCTGGATCAGGAGGATTTCATCCAGGCATCATTTACACTCACAGGAGTGATGAACGTTTGGAAAGGAGCTGTGTCTACAGTCTGTCCAAAACTATACGGGACTCCTCTGATATTGGGACTTACTACTGTGCTGTGGTCACCTGTGGAGAGATCCAGCTTAGTGAAGGAACTAAAGTGGACGCAAGTATGTATTTACAGTTGTATTTAAAGAATTAATAGATTTTGCATAAATTTATTTAGCCTGGTTAAAATATATTAGATTTTGGCTTTTTAATGTATCATTAGTTTGTTGCTTTCTCCAAAGTTTAAATTCCCCCTCCACTCAAAAATATGTTCTTCTTCCTGCTACTTCAGTTGGATCTTTGAACGTTAGCATGCAGAATGATGTACGTGCAGACTTCTTGTAACATTACAACTAGTTTGGAAGCCAATTCTGGTCTAGTTCGTATCTTACTCAAGTGTGATGTGGGAACTTGAAGCCTTGAGTGCACATACACTGAGAATTGACTCTTTGGTGAAGTTGGAAACATCTTGTGTCCAGCAGTTGAACTTTTGAAATGAACAATATTTACATATTCATAGATTATGGATTTGTAATAAGGGAGAAGGTGTAGATGCAATTTCAAGAATTTAAATGAGGTTTTTTTTATATTTCTTAAAATATGTCTTGAGGGGATTTTTAAGAAGGTTTCATAGAGCCCTATTTTAACCACACAAGTGCAACAACAAGTGCAGAGTGGTAGGTCTTGGGTGCACTGACTGTGTGGGCGTCTTCATGCACACCTGCTATTTTGGTTTATGTATGTGCAGCAGCACCAAGTGCAAAAAGGCTGGGTGAAGGTGAATGAAGATCAGTTGGTGTGATGATTAATAAATACTCTTTTAGTCAGTCACATTCCTGATCTCAGCTCAGAAACAGCTGTGCCAATCAAAGTTAAGCATGATAATGAGAGATGAACAAAGGGAAAGCTTTTCTTCAGGAAATGTCTGTGCCACACCATAAACACTCATCACCACAAATCCAAAGACAGATGGTGTAGGGTTTTTCATCAGTATTATTTTTATTTATTTATTAGTTTATTTGTCAGGGACGATGCAAAAAATATTGTAACAGGTTAAAATAACAGGAAACAGATGTATTGCATATAAGATTTATAGCCAAGGCTAATTTGCGACCCCTGTCCCTGGTTAGGCTTTTCTACTTAAAATAGTCATAACGTATCAGTACCAGAAATACATTAATTAAATAAAGTTCATAGTAAATAGTGAGTAATAGTTGGTTAGGCTACTATAATAATGTTAAAATAAAAAAATAAAAAAATTTAATTTGATGATGTTTATATGATTGCATTGGACTGACACTATTTCATCCATAATTATTATTTATAAATCAAATTGTGTTTATCAGCATTTGTGAAGTCCAAAACTCAAATGAAAGAAGAGGATACTTTTGACTAAACAATACACATACTCTACGTATAGAAAGTAAAAGTAAAAAGTAAAATACACTTATTCCAACACCAACTCAACAGTTATTTAGATTGTTGACAAAATGTAATTAATGCCACTCAATTTCTATTAGCAAATGATTACTCCTGACAGTCCATTAATAAATAATGTTTAATGTCTCTTTGGAAATTTTTTGGTTCCAGGATCAGGGTTGGATCCAGTTGTCGTTCTACTTGGAGCGCTGTTGGCCTGCTGTGTGACTGTGATTGCCGTCCTTATTTTCTACATTAATGGGAGGAGAGTTTTTGAACATTGCAATGGTAGGTTCACCATATCTTACTTTTTGTTTCAATTAAATCAAATCAAATCAACTTTATTTATATAGCACTTTACACACAACACAGTTGATCCTAAGTGCTTCCCAGCACACAGAGAGGAAGACAAAACAAAACAGAGAAAAGAGAGAAACAAGAGACAGACTTACAGAGACTTCAGGAAAAACATCTGGGCTGGATTAAGTTAGTCACAGTTAAAGGCTTATGAATAGAAGTATGTCTTAAGATGACACTTGAAAATCTCAATGATGGGGGAGAATTGGATGGTGGGAGGAGGAGAATTCCATAATTGTGGGGCAGTAATAGACTAAGCCCTGTCCCCGTAGCACTTTGTCCCGGACTTAAGGATAGACAGTAGTCTTTGGTCAGATGATCTCAGTTCTCTGACAGTGTGATACGGGTATAGGAGTTCTGTAATGTAAGAGGGGGCAAATCCATTAAACACTTTGTAAACAAACAGCATTTTAAAATCAGTTCTTTAGCTAACAGGCAGCCAGTGTAGAGAGGCAAGAATGGGTGTGATATGTTCCCTCTTTTTTGACCTTGTCAAATCTCGTGCTGCTACATTTTGAACTAGTTGGAATTGTGATAAACAAGATTGTGTGATACCAAAATATAACAAGTTGCAGTAATAAAGGTGTGAAGATATGAAGGCATGGATGACTTTCTCCAGGTCAGTGGTACAGAGAACTGATCTGAGTTTGGAGATGACACGGAGCTGCATGAAACTTAACTTTACAACCTGATTTATTTGTTTGTCAAACTTCAATCTTGAATCAAAAATGCATGTGATTTAACAGACGGCACCAATGGGCCAAGATGAGGAGAAATAATTTTGGTTGAATTCTGTGGTCCAAATAAAATAACTTTTTATTCTCATTGAGGTGGAGAAAATTTGCAGCCATCCAGGATTTGATGTCTTGAAGACAGTTATTGAGGTTGTTTAGTTTGTTGTAGTTATTGGGCTCTAGATGGAGGTAGATCTGTGTGTCATCCACATAATCCGCAGTGAAAGAAATGCACATTTGATTAATGTGACCTAGTGGAAGCAAATAGAAGGAGAACAGGATTGGACCAAGAATAGAGCCTTGGCGGACACCATAGGACAAGGGGGCAGAAGAAGAAGATAAGTTGCTAATAGAGACACTGAAGGATCTGTTGGGCAAATATGAAGAGAACCAGTTTAATGCGGGGCCAGAAACCCCTGCCCACTGGTTTAACCTGTGAATGAGAATGGAATGATCTCCAGTGTCAAAGGCTGCAGTTAGGTCTAAGAGCAAAAGGACAGAGCAGTTACTTGAGTCAGCAGATAAAAGGAGGTCATTTATTATTCTCAGTAATGTAGATTCTGTATCATGAAGAGGTCTGAAGCCGGATTGGAATTTTTCAAAGATGCCCTTTCGAGCCAGGTGGGACAACAGTTGATTAAAATCTACAGTGTCAAGGATTTTAGAAAGATAGGGGAGTTTGGAGATTGGCCTGTAATTACTGAGGACTGTAGGGTCTAGATTCTGTTTTGTTAAAAGTGGCTTGACACTGGCTGGTTTCCAGGAAGCTACTGATAATTGAAAGAATGCTGGGGCCAATGGTGCCAATAACGTCTTTGAGGAGTTTAGTTGGAATAATGTCAAGAGAGCAGGTGGAGGTTTTCATAGAAGAGATGATATGATGAAGTTCTGGTAGTGTGATGGAGTTAAGGGAATTTAGAACTGCGGTGTTCTCAGAAGAGATGGACAGGCTATTTACAAATGGAATGATACTAGCTCTGATGCTAAGTACTTTGTCTTTAAAGAACTGTAGGAATCCTCACATTTAGAGACAGATGCTTCATAATATGAGGTGGGAGTAGAGGAGGTGACAGACTTTAATACGCTAAAAAGTACCCTGGGATTATGACAGTTTTTGTCAATGAGATGAGGCTCCAGGAAAGCAGAACATGTGGGCACCTTTGGCTCTGATGTTCCTTACCATGGAGCTTCCGATAATCAGTGTTGAGGGGCGAGGTAGAGAAGGATATTGTGGCTGTGGTGGTGGCAGATCAGACTGGGGATGTACCTTGGTGCTCCAATTATTTTGCCTTACAAGTATTGTCTGTAGTTTCCAATGAGCAAAGCACCTCACCAGTGACTGTTCAGTGCTCAGGTGCCACAAAGGACTGAAGCTGGGCACATCACAAGTGTCTAACTTTAAAACCAAGACCTTATCAATGTGATCATAGTCTTGTTTAGTTCATTTCTGTCTTTTAATGAGACACAAACACACTGATATGACATCAGGAAACATATTCCCACTGTGAACACACTCAAGGTTTTGCTTTTATTAACAGGAGCAGCAAGACCTTCTCATGATCTTGGACATGAAAAAACAACTGTGGAACAATCAAACAACCTGGTAATTATGCTTCTGGTAAATATGTGGTGGTGTATTTCCCTGCTTTCACTGACTAGGTGTAGTGATCTTGAAGTGGGAGCGTGATGAATATTTTGCCCACTTTTTCCCTTTTCCTTAAGTAAAGTGAGTTTACTGTTAAGTAACATAACATTTGTTCCTATGAGATAAACATGGATAAAGTCAAGAGTTATAAATACAAAATAGGTCACTGAGAAATGTCATAGAAATATTTTAAAATAAGTGTGTTAAACTCTCTAAGACGATGTAAAATAATCAGATATGTCACTATAGAAATATTATAGGAACATTATAAAGTGCATGAAATAAAGTAAATGAACAAGTGCACCAAATGATTTTAAGTCGGTACTTGTTGATATTGCTCACATTTTTAATACAGTCCTGTTCAATAATATAACATATCTACTGCTTTCATGACAGAGGAATGAATAATCAATAACACATTTCACATTTAGGCTAATGACACTTATTAAATAAGTCACATAAGAAAGTAACTTTATTGTTTAGTTAATTATGTTACAGTCCTAATCTCTAAATTATTTATTAACACACAAATATCATATTTTATGCAGGATGGTGAAGCAAAGGCAGTGAATTATGCAGCGCTGGATTTCTCCAACATGAAAGTGAAAAGAGGGAATAAAATGAGGAGAGAGAACACAAAGTGTGTTTACTCTGTTGTTAGATCAGATTACCACACCCAGCAACACCCCTCTCTATAGGCAGAACAGGACCTTTACACTGCTCCCCAACTCTCTGCAGAGGTCTGTAGCTTAGCTTGTTTTAGAGTTACAGTATATTATGTGCACAGACAGTGATAGGAGGAAGTTTAGCATCAGTCAGAATGTGTTTTCTGAGAAGTGTTGCACCCAGCAGATTTCCAGGCAGAGTGATCTCAAAAGTTGAGAAAGATTTAGTTCTTGAGAAAAACAAACAATCTCAACTGCTTTTCTTTTCAAAATTCAAATTTCATGATGCATATTTGTTTGTTTAAAACTAAAGTAAAACATGTACACAAACATCAGTTTCATGGCATTGATACTAGATAAGCGTCATATGAGATGTTCAAGCCTTAAAAATGCAGATCAGATAAAAGAGGCAAATAGGAAACTCTCCTCATAGCTCATTAATTTCAAACCAACTCTTTCAAGATGAATCTTTTAAAAAGCCAGTTTGGGTGTCATCACAAGCTTGGGACAGTAAACAAGATATAGAAGATATGGTATGCTAAAGACTATTCTAAATGTTTAACTATTAAATGTTGTTATTTTGCAGCATGATGATTCATTTTCTTTTCTGAAGTAATGATAAAAACAGAATGATACACAAAACATCTTTTATCCAAAATTGAAAAATCATCATGTTACAGAGTTCAGAGGTGAAAGGCATGTGCTGGAGCAGCTTAAACACTATTTTCACAGATAATGTGACAGAGAAAAACGTAATATTAGAAACAATCTGGTGTGTGAATTAATCTGAACCCTGAACCCTGACAGTCGTGTAGACACAATTTTCTTCTGCTGCTTTTGCATTCCTTCTCCCTGCTTTGCCAGCTTTCTTCTTGGTGAAGGTTGGTGCAGAATAAACCAATGAGTCCTGATATCTCTGAGAAAATAAATCCCAAAATATTGTGAGATGGAAAGTAAATGTAAGGATGTGCAAACAGATAAAACATGCTTTTCAAATTACATATTATCTTAAAATTCCTTACCTGCTGACTTTGTTGACCACCACTAGCTGTTTCAGCATTTGTTTGCAGAGCAACAGCAGCTGTATTATAAAATAATAATAATAATAACATGACTTATTCACAGCACTGATGTGAATCTAAAGATGTTATAGCTGTTATTAAATACTGTTTGATAGATTAATGTTGAGTAATGAGTAATATTTCTTACTGTTACAACAATCACAAGATTTTCTCTTGATGCGATATATGAGGAAGGCTGTTACAATCAGACTTATAGCCAAAGCAGCACACAGCAGGTAGATAACTGTGTTGGCCTGCTGTAAATTCCACCTGCTGACAACTAAAGCATCATGAAAAAAAAATGAATAAAAGAAACAATTTAAGGTTAAGAGAAAGGAATAAATAATTTATGGTATTTGATAAGATGATATGAAGAACAACAAATGTTTTTTGATAGTTGATCTAAATGTATTGTAATTTACTCCCAAGAAAACACATACAAAGATGATCATTTACCTTCGATGTTGAGTTTTGTCGCATTTCCAAATAATATCTCTCCACATGTGGCCACAGCACAGTAGTAAGTCCCAGCATCAGACGAGCTGACCTCCTTATAGAAGCTGTAGAAACATTTCTGTGGAGAGTGAGTCTCAGGACTCTTTTCACATTCATTACCACTGTTTCCATGAGCGTAAATAAAACTGGGATGAGATTCATCTGATCCAGCTCTGAACCAGTACACTCTGTGTTCTTCTGGACACTTTTTATTCTCAGAGTCAGGGAGCATTGAACACTGGAGAGTCACAGAGTCTCCTGGACGGACTGGATCAGATGGAAAGTTTTGAGTGATGACAGTGATATCAGGTTCTGGTCCTGGGGAAGAGAAAATACAAATTATGAACATGTTTTACTCACTTTAATGAAAAAAGTTACACACATTCATTCATATATGAAGAACACTTTCTTATAAACTACGGAAACATTAAAATGTAAATATGTAAACTGCTGTTATAAATGGTGTTGAATGTAAGCAGACAAGCTGATGATTACATATAAGGAACGTGAAATCTTTGCTTGCTGACTTTTATTTACCTTTAATCCTCAGAAATGCTCCTTTTAATAATGTCATGTTAAGTCGGTCTACTTTTATACAGTAATAAAGACCAGCATCGCTTAGCTTAGCTTTATTAATATCCAGAACAAATGTTCCAGGCTCTTGTTTTGCTGTAATGTGAGTAATCTTATTAACACCAACATAATCAAAATCATATGTTCCTCCCAAGAATTCAGGTATATTTCCAGCAACAAGCCTGATCCAGAACAAGGTTGTTGCTTTTAACTCAGATGTCTGGCGGATACATGTCAGGGTCACATTATCTCCAACATCAACAGTCTTTGTCACAAAGATCTGATCGTCTGTGCATCCTGAAAAAAAGATAAAAATAAACACAGAACAATAATGAACAACAGACAGATAAAATCATATATGCTTTCTGCTAAATTGCTCCAAGAAGATGACAATATAATTGAAATATCCAGAGTGAAGCTGACTTTTTATACTTACGCCCAACTCTGAGCACGAGCAAGATATAAAATCCAAACAGCATTTTCTTGTTAATTCACGTAAGAAAACAGTTAATTTAAACAGTGTCAGAAGATGATCCGCCTTAATGTAATCATATGAAATGGGAGGGAACTATTTCAGAACAATCTGATTGGCTGCTTGTTATGTTGGCGTTTCTGTGTACTACCACAGTGGAAATAATATCAAACATCTTTTCAACCTAAACACATGAAACAACACCAACAGCAACCTTTTGTTTCATGTTTCATGGTAGGTTTCTATTACTGACACTGAGAGTAAACACAAGAGATGATTTCATTCAATCTTGATGTGAAGCACAATAATCCGAAACACTGCTGTTCATAAAACTTTTTTTTGTGATTGTTGGGGTGATTTCCAGCACAATTTATCCCATTTTTTGGTCCATACTAACCCTATCAAACAGGACACCAACAGGAGTTCAGTGACAACAACTTTGATGTTGAGTAATTCTGCAAACCCAAGATTATGTTAAATGTTGGAGTTTTCAATTGTTCAGTATATATAAATACATATTTTTGTTACAGCAACTTAAAGTCCTCCTCTATTCAAAATGTGTTTTGCTTCTTGTTCCTTCAGTTAGATGTTCAGCCTTCACGGTGTAGAATGATATATGTGCAGAGTTTGACACTAGAAGGCTCTTTTCACATTTATCTACTTTTGAGATGAACAATAATGGCATATTCAAAGATTTTTCAATGAGGGAGAAGGAGATGTCATTTTAAGGATTTTAACTAGAAAATTGGACTTTTTTATTTTTGGAAAAAACATATTAGACACATTATTATTCTCAGCAGAGTATTCTTTATATATCTTACAACATGTCTGGAGGAGATTTTAAGTAAAACTACTTTGTTATTGTTCGGGAAAGATCATTGCAATGGCAATAAACCACAGTATAATGACAGACTATGACAGACACCATACTTCATGAACTGCACACTACTTCCTGCACTGGAACTGAACATTAGCACTGGATGTTAATGTCAGTACTCACTGTAGAAAAGTCTATATAATACTTACTACTTACCTTAGAAACAGTTGTAAAGCCTGATATATATTGAGACTGTCTTTCTCCAGTTGACCTTCCTCAACTAAGTTCAACAATTTCTTCATCTAAACCATCACCCTGTCTCTCAGACCCCATCCCAACTATGCTGCTTAAGGAAGTCTTACCCTTAGTTAGCAATTCTTTACTAGATATGATCAATCTGTCTTTAGTAACAGGCTATGAACCACAGTCCTTTAAAGTAGCTGTAATTAAACCTCTTCTTAAGAAGCCTACTCTTGATTCAGGCATTTTAACCCGCTATAGACCCATATCTAATCTTTCTCTCTAAGATCCTCGAGAAAGCAGTTGCCAATCAGTTGTGTGACTTTCTACATAACAATAGTTTATTTGAGAATTTTCAGTCAGGATTTAGAGCACATCATAGCACAGAGACAGCACCAATGAAAGTTATAAATGATCTCCTAATGGCTTCGGACAAAGGACTCTCTGTACTTGTCTTGTTAGATCTTAGTGCCGCATTTGACACCATTGACCATCACATCCTATTAAGAGACTGGAACACTTAATTGGCATTAAAGGAACTGCATTTAAGTCCTATTTATCAGATCAATTTCAGTTTGTACACGTTAACGATGAATCCTCCATGAAGGCAAAAGTGAGACACGGAGTTCCACAAGGTTATGTGCTTGGACCAATACTATTCACCGTATATATGCTTTCTTTAGGTAATATTAAAGTGTAATGTGTAATATTACACTCCATAAATTTTCATTGTTATGCGGATGATACTCAAATACATTTATCAATGAAACCAGATTAAACTAATCAGTTAATGAAACTCAAGCATGCCTTAAGGACATAAAAACCTGCATGACCTGCGATTTTCTGCTACTAAACTCAGACAAAACTGAAGTTATTATGCTTGGCCCTAAACACCTTAGTAACACATTACCTAATGATATATAGTAACAGTAGAAGGCATTGCCCTGGCCTCCAGCACCACTGTAAAGAATCTGGGAGTTATTGATCAGGATATGTCCTTTAACCCCCACATAAAACAAATCTCAAGGACTGCCTTTTTTCACTTACATAATATTGCAAAAATGAGGCACATCCTGTCTCAAATAGATGCAGAAAAACTAGTCCACGCATCTGTTACTTCTAGGCTGGATTATTGCAATTTTTTATTATCAGGCTGCCCTAATAAGTCTCCAAAGACTCTCCAGCTGGTCCAGAATGCAGCTGCGTGTGTACTGACAAAAACTAGAAAAAGAGATCATATTTCTCCCATTTTAGCTTCACTGCATTGGCTTCCTGTTAAATCCAGAATAGAATTTAAAACCCTTATCTTCACCTACAAAGCCGTTAATGGTCAGGCACCACCATATCTTAAAGAGCTCATAATACCCCATTACCCCACTTTAACACTGTGTTCCCAGAATGCATGCTTACTTGTGGTTCCTACAGTCTCCAATAGTAGAATGGGAGGCAGAGTCTTCAGCTATCAGGCCCCTCTCCTGTGGAACCATTTTCCAGATTCGGTCCTAGGTGCAGACACCCTCTCTACATTTAAGATTAGGCCTAAAGCTTTCCTTTTTGATAAAGCTTATAGTTAGGGCCAGCCAGGCTTGCCTTAGATTAACCCTTAGTTATGCTGCTATAGGCCTAGACTGCCTGTAATTTGCTCTTTCTGTACATCACTGCAGTCTTTAAGTCATATGACTCACCAAACAGAAGATAAGATTTGCAATAAACTTTTCACTAGCTAAATTTACATTTTAAAGGGGGTACAGATGCCACTAGCCTTTAAATATTAATATCACCCAAAATACTGCATATCTGTAAATAAAGAGGCCTAAGTCTCTAGGTCTGGTGTGAAATCCTGCAATAATATCTGTAGCACTCAGTTAAATAGGAAATTAGTAAATCTAATATTAAATTTAAAAAAAAATGCATCCAGCCCTTTGCCACACTGATACACAAAGACAGAGGGGATGTCTTACATATTATGGGAGGCAGCCAATCCAGATGTTCCACATCATCAATGATGACCCACCCACTGTGCCTGTCAGTCACATCTGCAGGAAGAGCTGACGATTCTAGTCAGGGGGCTGGTGTAAGGAGAGCAGAGCACAACTCTATCACAGCACTATCACAGAAACTAATTCAGCTGCAGGCAGTTTAGAATTTTTTACTCAGCTAACCTGTATGTTTTGATCTGAGAAAGGGGACTTGTGTGAAAAAGGGAGAAAATTACACATAAAATACCTCAGTTCAGATTTGAACCCAAGACCTTGTTGAGAGGCAGCATGTTAATCACTGACAGGCTATCCCAAAAGGGTGTTTTTTGTAATAAAAGAAAGCTTTTCACATGTAGTAAAACAGTAAAAATGCCACCTTGCTTCCCCATGAACAGTGGTGGACATATTCACAATAACAAGTCAGGACCAGCTGACACTATAATGCAGTCAAGTGCAACACCACAGGCTCTGGTATCAAAAAAATACAAAAGTGGAGGTCTCTGACACTACTTCCCTCACCTACTTGTATGTAGGTGTAGGGTTAGAGAATGAGAATGAGAATGAAAGATAATGAAAGTAGATAGATTGGTAATGTAAAAGATCAAAACTGTAGCAACACTTGTCTGAAGATGCAGTTCTGTTTGTGGTTGCGTCTGACAAAAAACTAACCCTAACCCTCTTACTACTACAAGTGTTGATATGACACATTAAAATTACCATACAGTTTAACCAGTGGTTCCCGGACACAGTGCTGTGTCCTGCTCTGTGCTTTCTGCTTTTTCTTTTGTTGCACAGTACTGCTGGCAACTGACACATAAACAGACACAGATAAACACACACTGACAAGCAACGATGGCCAAGAAATGACGCAATGTTGTGGTTAGGCTTTCGATGTAATCTGTTGTTTTCATTGGTAGCTGCTGTGAGAGAGGGAGTGCTACTCATTCACTGGTCCCACCCCAGTTGGTTTGACCCATGATCTGAAAATAAAAGTTTGCGCGATTATTATTTGAGCACCTTGTTATAGTCTGTTCATGTGTCTATGGTTTCACTGTTAAAAACAGACATAGACATTATTTGTACTTAGAATGAACATTTCAAACAATAATTTCAATTTGTTCAATAAAAAATTAGCCTGCCGAAAGCTCTTGCAGCTTGTTTCTCCTGCTTTAATCTCACTACCTACAGTATATCCTGTTGAAGCTCACAGTCAGATCTATTCTGAGTAAACAGCCTCAGTGGTGGGTCAATGGGCGGAGAAATGGCCCACCACAGCTTTTTTCTCAGTGTAGCTGTTGCATGTGACTTTGCTCAATTGTTCTCAAGACAGATGTGCAGAATACCTTTACAAAGTGCTGTGAAACAAGAAAGATGGAGGTGTTTAGTCATTTGAGTAGCTGTCTCCCTACATTTTATACTGCATTTTTTAGTAAACATTTTCTTTAACAAAGAAACATATTACACACAACTGTGTGGTTTTGGTCACATTTGCTCTGGCTTTCCCCTGCAACTGCCCCTGAAACCTGTAAACCACCACTTATGCTGTAGTTAATGTTATTTCTAATGTATCCTCCTCTTAAGCCTGATTTTAACATCCAAATTCTAACAAATACAGATTTGAAATTAAATTAGTGACATGCTCATTAGGCTATTCATCTACTTTTGTATAGATTACACAAACAAAACAACACAAACATCAGGTTCAGGATGAGATTAGCTTAACGTAATGCAAACACTGAAAGCAAAACAGCTAGCCTACACTGGGAGACAAAAAATACAGCTCCAACTCTGGCAGTAACTAAATTGTTTCCCTTTTGTCACAGCCCAGCTCATAGGCTGTGACAAAATATGGGAAACCAGACAAGTTTTTGCAACTTAGGATAAGTGTTTATTTACAAAATAATAAATGAGAATGAAAAAAACGTGGAAGTCAGTAATCAGTACTGTAGGCATGTGTGGATGTGTGTGTCGGCAAACAAAAAAACAAAACAGCCATGCCGTGCCCCGCTCGGAATGGAAGAGGCGAGATGAAGGAGGAGAGAGAAACTCTGTCGAAGGCCAAGCTTTAAAGTCACGACCACACCGGGCCCAGGTGTGGCTCATGATGGCGATGATGATCCTCCACCCTGCCCCGGATCCTGCAAGACAAAAGGAAACAGCAAACGGAACGCAGGAGCATCTAGTGGAGTGGAAGGGTTGTCACACTTTAGCTATCAAGTTATGTGCCAGTGCACCCGAAAACATCATTGGTGTTTTGTCTTTACTGTGAAGACATGATGATTTTGTTGCATGCAGCCATCAGGTCCATTTGTTGTGGGTCAGTAAAGAGCTCCGATGTATAAGCTGACTTCCCATTAAAAGCCCTGCGCACCCATAATACACACACACACAGATGAATTCACTTGTTTTGGCTGATTCTCATATCTGTGTGGATGTCTACTAGGGCTGTCACGATATCAGATTTTCACAACACAATTATCGTGGCCAAAGAAATAACCATATATAAGATAAAGATAACCATATATGAGTGTAGGGAGGTGGAAAGACAGTCGGTAACCATAACTGTACATGCTACAGAAAATTAATATTTTACACATTTTTCTAAGGGTATGTTTCTAAGGGTCTTCCAAAAAAGGCCATTTAGAGACACCAAATAACCCCTGCTTCAGAGTAACTGAAGCATAAACACATTATAGTGCTTTTCCCCTCTTGAACAAAACTTTGTGCATGTAAAAGAGTCAAAACAAGTGTTATGGTGGAAAAGCAGTTCATTTAAAAGTAAATCACAGCAAACTATTTATATTTGCACAATTTCAATGTTGTGGCTTTATAAAAAGCAATAAAGCAGCATATGGTCATTTTTGGAATTTCATTGGCTATTTGAAGCGCCTGTCATTGGCAGAATCTGTTCTGGGTAGGCACCCCCTTTCAGTGCGGACTCTCGTTGGGTATTGCAGGCTGTGGACAGGACATGGGTCAAGTGAGGTGTCAATTGAAAGGTCAGAGTGCAACCGCCATTTTGATACCAAGATGTTGCTAATATTTACATGATGCAAGAGCCAGGGGCGGCTGTGGCTCAGGAGGTAGAGAGGGTTGTCCACTAATCGGAAGATCGGCGGTTCGATTCCCGGCTCCTCCAGTACACATGCCGATGTGTCCTTGGGCAAGACACTTAATCCCAAATTGCTCCTGATGTTCACATTCATTCACTGATCATACACATTCATACACTGTGCCATCAGTGTGTGAATGGTTAGCTTTCTCTGATTGGTCTTGCATGGTAGCCCCTGGGTAGCCCCATTTAGCGTATGAATGTGTGTGAATGGGTGAATGGGTGAAAGTGATTTGTAGTGTAAAAAGCGTGGTCGGAAGACTAGAAAGGCACTATACAAGTACAGTCCATTTACATAGCATAGTTGTGTACTTAAAAGTCGCAACATTAAGGGGTTTTAAGAAGCGCTGGATTATTTACACTACATTATCATGTGTATATTATATTATGTTATTATATGATATCAATATTTCATTTTTTAAATATCACAATTATCGTCAATACTGGTATAATGCAACACCCCTAGTGTCTACAGGCTGTTTGACTGACATCTACATGACTATTGTTAGCTTTGTTGCATCTGTTACACTTTTATCATTGTGATTAGTTCAAGAAATCCAGTGACCTCATGTTAACTCCAGCATATTTCTAACCTTGCCAGGGTCAACCTCAACAGATGCCTTATCAGCCAAAATAATTGAAAACATATGTGTGTGTGTGAATAATTTCAAGTTATGGCATCATGTTTGCTATTTCTAGCTTCATTACAGGCACCTCTACACATTTGTGCTGACAGTTTCACACTATTCCACACTCTGTTGTGGTAATGTGGCTAGAAACAAGCATTGCTACAGTAAGAAGACCACTGATGGCTAACAAACATGGCTGTAAACAATGTAGGTTTCAAAATATTAAGTAAGTGTTTTTTTAGAAGTTTTATGAGGAAAGAGTTAAGTATGTTTAAAGGAAGCGCGCAGGGTGTTCTGATAAGAAACAATGAAAATATAACTCTTTGTTTAAAAGAAATTTACACGGGTCATCTTCCTGCCTTTGCCGTGTGCATGCGTTGGTAGGTGGCAATATCCAAACATAAAGGTAAAAACATTGCTCCATAGCTCTATCTTTAAATACACACACACAGTTGTTAGACAAAGGCATCTATGTTTGTGCTAATCTAAGCAAAACACAAAAACAGGAATTACAGACACAAAGATATTAAACTTAATTATAGTTCAAGTGGTCAGAATATAGAGAATACTTTGAAAACAATAGAAACACAACAGAAACACAATTATACGCATGTACATCTCTTATCAATGGAAAATAGATCACTGATTTGTCTAAAGGGGAGGATCATGTTTTGCATTTCAGCCAATCACCATGATTTCCACTTTGTAAAACTTGATTACCTTGTGACCAAACCTTCCATCTGGGTGAGAAGACATCAGTTGTGAAAGACAAGAGAGCTGTACCACAATGATCCGACGACTGGCTGCTTTGATTCTTCTTACTGCAGTGTGTAAGTACAATTCTCATCAGATGTGAAAAACCATTTAATCGGAGCAGTCTGTGATAAAGATGCATATGAGACAAGGCCTTGTAAAAATGTGCATTTTTCACTGTTTTCATGCTGTTGTCTAGTGAATCTTTTTTGTTTTTCTTCAGCTCTGATTCAGACTGCAGAGGTTCATCACCTGATCTCTTTGACTTTGGTTGAACTTGGTGACAATGTTACTTTTCAATGTCCATTCTCTGAGAATGACAACTTCATTCATTGGTATAAGCAGTCTCTTGGACATATGGGCCAAACAGTCGCTTCTGGACTCATCGGCACAGTAACAGTCAGTGACCAATTCAAAGAGTCTCGTTTCACTGTCACAAAAGAGGATGCTCAGTATTCTCTCATCATCAGAAATGTAAGCAAAGAGGATGAAGCAACATATTTCTGTCAGAAAGGAACATCATTTTCACCGACTTTCGTCAATGGCACATTCTTGATTGTGAACGGTAAAAATAATATGTGCCTTATTTTAATGATCATTTACGTTTTGAAGTCATTCAAATAATTTAGATTGTAAATTCCTTTTGTTGCGTTTCTTTTTAATGTTGTTTTACTGAATCACACAGACAACAATCAGCAGAAATCAGTCTATGTGAAACAAAGTCCGGAGACAGCATCAGTCCAGCTGGGAGACGCACTGACTCTCCAATGTTCACTGCTCTCCAAGAACACAACAGAAAACACAGATCAGTGTCCAGGTGTACACAGTGTGTACTGGTTCAGAGCTGGATCAGGAGGATTTCATCCAGGCATCATTTACACTCACAGGAACAGGAGTGATAAACCTGTGGAGAGGAGCTGTGTCTACAGTCTGTCCAAAACTATACAGGACTCCTCTGATACTGGGACTTACTACTGTGCTGTGGTCACATGTGGAGAGATCCTGTTTGGTGAAGGAACTAAAGTGGATACAAGTATGTATTTACAGTTGTATTTAAATCATAAATAGATTTTGCATAAATATATTCAGCCTGCTTAAAATATATTAGATTTTGGCTTTTTAATGTATCATTAGTTTGTTGCTTTCTCCAAAGTTTAAATTCCCCCTCCAGTCAAAAATATGTTCTTCTTCTTCTTAATTCAACTGGATGTTTGAATGTTAGCATGCAGAATGATGTATGTGCAGACTTGTTGTGATTTTACAACTAGTTTGGAAGCCAATTCTGGTCCAGTTTGTATCCTACACAAGTGTAGTGTAGAAACTTGAAGCCTTCGGTGCACATACACTAAGAATTGACTCTTTGGAAAAGTTGGAAACATCTTGCGTCCAGTAGTTGAGCCTTTGAAATGAACAATATTTACATATTCATAGATTTTGAATTTTAAATAAGGGAGAAGGAGTATATGTCATTACAAAAATTTTAATTAGGTATTTTTTATACTTCTTAAAATTTTTAAGAAGGTTTCATAGAGCCCTATTTTAACTTCACAAGTGCAACAACAAGTGCAGTGTGGTAGGTCTTGGGTGCACTGACTGTGTGGGCGTCTTCATGCACACGTGCTATTTTGGTTTATGTGTGTGCAGCAGCACCAAGTGCAAAAAGGCTGGGTGAGGGTGAATAAAGATCAGTTGGTGTGGTGATTATTAAATACTCTCTCAGCCAGTCACATTCATGGTCTTAGCTCAGAAACAGCTGTGCCAATCACAGTTAAGCATGATAATGAGAGATGAACAAAGGGAAAGCTTTTCTTCAGGAAATGTCTGCGCCACACCATGAACACTCATCACCACAAATCTGCAGCCAAAGACAGATGGTGTAGGATTCTTCATCAGTTAGTTAGGCTACTATGATAGTGATAGAAATGAAAACAAAAAAATTGGTGAAGACGTTTATATGATTGAATCGGACCAACACTATTTCATCCATAATTCTAATCAAATTCCAACCAAAATAAAACAACTTGCTTTATGCTCCTTCATTTGAATGAAACTCACACCTGTGCACCATGTGTTCTGCCACACAGACAGGTAAAGTGAGTTTCAAGGTCAGGAAAATACCAAACAGTCGGAGCATGAAGCGAAAAGTCAACAAAATCTAATCATTATCCCATTATGTAAGTTTGTCATTCAGAAATATTGAAAAAGGATTAATTCATCCATAATAATACTTCATGCATACATTGCATTTCACCCAAAACTCAAATAAAATAAGATCATACTTTTGACTAAATACTATAAATATTCTAGTAAACATGCACATAGAAAGTAAAAGTAAAAAGAGTAAAATACCTAACAGTTGTTCCAACAGTAATTCAACAGTTATTTAGATTGTTGACAAAATGTAATTATTCTCACTCAGTTTCTAATAGCAAATGATTACTCTTGACAGTCCATTAATAAATAATGTTTAATGTGTCCTTGGAAATATTTTGGTTCCAGGATCAGAGTTGGATCCAGTTGTTCTTGTACTTGGAGCACTGTTGGCCTGCTGTGTGACTGTGATTGCCGTCCTTATTTTCTACGTTAATGGGAGGAGAGTTTGTGAACATTGCAACGGTAGGTTCACTATATTTTACTTTTTTGTTTCAGTTAAAGTCCCCTCCACTCAAAATGTGTTTTGCTTTTTCTTACTTCATTTGGATGTTAGACCTTCACTGTGCAGAATGATGTATGTGCAGAGTTTGACACTCAAATGCTGGTTTCACATTCATCTGTTGAAGTGGGAGAGTTTCTCTGTGATCACCTTGAATCTGAGTTGAAAGGACATGGCTGGTCATTTTATATATCTGTCTTATTGTCAACAATTTACATGCACAGAGACCAAACCAACAATGAATTAATCCCACAGTATTGTCTGTGTATCCGAATCCTATTCATCTGTGCTGTAGACTTCCATCGTATCCAAAAACTATTAAAAACATATCAATGAGCCACACTGCTGCATGGTGACATGTTTAATCATTATGAAGAGTTTGGACACAGTAGTTTGTTCAGAAATGGCTCCAAAGACTAATAACAGCATCTTCAGTGAGTGTTAGATGTTGCTTTTTCATTGTTTGTCACTATTACAATTAAAAAGTGTCAAAATAAAATTCATCTTTGTGAACATTATTTTTTGTAGTGTTACAATATTGTAAACGTTTAAGAAGCGAACCATTTTATGAGGTCACTATAAAATATTTATATTTTTGTCAAATTATATTAATTTCCCAAACTAGCTTCTACCAAAGAATGGCTAGAGCAGAAGAAAGATAATGTTTTGGAATGGTCGAGTCAAAGTCCTGACCTTAATCCTAAAGAAATGCTGTGGAAGGACCTGAAGCAGGCAGTTCATGCAAAGACACCCACCAACACTCCTGAATTGAGACTATTCTGTAAAGAGGAATTGGCTAAAATTCCTCCAAGCAAATGTGCAGAGCTGATAAACAGTTACTGGAAACGTTTGCTGAAGTTATTGCTACAAAAGAGGGTCACAACAGTTACTGAAAGCAAGGGTTCACATAATTTTGCCTCCTAAAAATATGTAAGTTTGGATAATTTTCCTTAATAAATAAAAGTTTTTTCTTTGTCTCATTTGTTTAATTGGGTTCACTTTATCTAATTTTAGGACTTGTGTAAATATCTGATCATGTTTTAGGTCATATTTATGCAGAAATACAGAAAAATCCAAAGGGTTCACAAACGTTCAAGCAGCACTGTATATGTGTATTGAACATTTCAGTTCACATTTTACATGATGTCACAATCCAGTTTTCAATGAGCAAAGCACTTCACTAGTGTCTGCTCAGTGCTCAGGGGCCACAAGGGACTGAAGCTGGGCACATCACAAGTGTGTAACTGTAAAACGAAGACCTTATGAATGTGATCAAAGTCTTGTTTTGTTCATTTCTGTTTTTTAATGACACAAAGTTCCCTGATATGACATCAGTAAACATATTACCACTGTGAACACACTCAAAGTTTTACTTTTATTAACAGGAGCAGCAGGAGCCTCTCATAATCTTGAAACATCAACGGTGGATCAATCAAACAACCTGGTAATTATGCTTCTGGTAAATATTCATGACAGAGGAATGAATAATCAATAACACACATGTAGGCTAATGACACTGATTAAATAGGCCATCTAAGAGAGTAACTTTATTGTTTAGGTAACAATGTTATGGTTGTAATCTCTACATTATTTAATAACACACAAATACTTTATGTTTTATAGGATGGTGAAGCAAAGGAAGTGAACTATGCAGCGCTGGATTTACCCACAATTAAAGTGAAAAGAGGAAATAAAATGAGGAGAGAGAACACACAGTGTGTTTACTCTATTGTTAGATCAGATTACCACAACCAGCAACACCCCTCTCTATAGGCAGAGCGGGACCTTTACACTGCTTCCCAGTTCTCTGCAGAGGTCCGTAGCTTAGCTTGTTTTAGAGTTACAGTATAATGTGCACAGACAGGGATAGGAGGAAGTTGAACATCAGTCAGAATGTGTGTTTTCTGAAAAGTGTTGCACCCAGCAGATTTCCAGACAGACTGCTCTCAAAAGTTGAGAAAGATTCAGTTCTTGAGAAAAACGAACAATCTCAACTGCTTTTCTCTTCAAAATTCAAATTTCATGATGCATATTTGTTTATTTAAAAGTAAAGTAAAACATGTACACAAACATCAATTTAATGGCACTGATAATAGATGAGGGTCATATAAGAAACTTTCCTCATGGCTAATTAATTTCAAACCAACTCTTTCAAGATTAATCTTTTAAAAAGCCAGTTTGGGTGTCATCACAAGCTTGAAACATTAAACAACATTTAAAAGATATAGTATGCCAAAGGCTATTCTAAATGTTTAACTATTAAATGTTCTTATTTTTGCATCATTTTCTTTTTGAAGTAATAAATATATTAAACAATGATACAAACAGAATGATACACAAGACATATTTCATCCAAAATTAAAAATCATTACGTTACAGAGTTCAGAGGTGAAAGGCATGTACTAGAGCAGTTTAAACACTATTTTTACAGATAATGTGACAGAGAAAAACTTTATATGAGAAACAATCTGGTGTGTGAATTAATCTGACCCCTAAGCCCTGACAGTATTGTAGACAGAATTTTCTTCTGCTGCTTTTGCATTCCTTCTCCCTGCTTTGCCAGCTTTCTTCTTGGTAAAGGTTACTGCAGAATAAACCAATGACTTCTCATATCTCTGAGGAAATAAATCCAAAATATTGTGAGATGGTAAGTCAATGTAAGGATGTGCAAACAGATAAAACATGCTTTTCAAATTACATATTATCTTTAAATTCCTTACCTGCTGACTTTGTTGACCACCACTGGCTGTTTCAGCATTTGTTTGCAGAGAAACAGCAGCTGGATTATAAAATAATAATAATATGACTTATACACAGCACTGATGTCAATCTAAAGATGTTATAGCTGCTTTTAAATACTGTTTGATAGATTAATGTCTGAGTAATTTCTCTTACCGTTCCAGCAATCACAAGATTTTCTCTTGATGCGATATATGAGGAAGGCTGTTACAACCAGATTTATAGCCAAAGCAGCACACAGCAGGTAGATAATTGTGTTGGCCTTTTGTAAATTCCACCAGCTGACAACTGAAGCATTATGAAAAAAAGAAATAAAATAAATAATTTAAGGTTACGAAATAGCAATAACTAATTTACGGTATTTGATAAGAAGAAGAACAAATGTTTTTTGATCTAAATGGATTGTACTTAACTCCTAATAAAACACATAGATAGGATAATTTCACCATTATAGAGAAATGAAGTTACCTTCAATGTCCAGTTTAGTTCCATTTCCAAATACTATCTCCCCACATGTGGCCACAGCACAGTAGTAAGTCCCAGCATCAGAAGAGCTGACGGTCTTAGAGAAGCTGTAGACACATTTCTGTGGAGAGCGAGTCTCAGAACTCTTTTCACATTCATCACCACTGTTTCCATGAGCGTAAATAAAACTGGGATGAGATTCATCTGATCCAGCTCTGAACCAGTACACTGTGTCTTCTTCTGGACACTTTTTATTCTCAGAGTCAGAGAGCACTGAACACTGGAGAGTCACAGAGTCTCCTGGACGGACTGGATTAGATGGAAAGTCTTGAGTGATGACAGTGATATCAAGTTCTGGTCCTGGGGAAGTGAAAATACAAATTATGAACATGTTTTACTCACTTTAATGAAAACAGTTACACACATTCATTTATACACGAAAACTGCTGTTATAAATGGTATTGAATGTAAGCAGATAAGCTGATGATTACATATAAGGAACATGAAATCTTCGCTCACTGACTTTTATTTACCTTCAATCCTCAGAAATGTTCCTTTTAATAATGTCATGTTAAGTAGGTCTACTTTTATACAGTAATAAAGTCCAGCATCGCTTAGCTTAGCTTTATTAATATCCAGGACAAATTTTCCAGGCTCTTGTTTTGTTGTAATGCGAGTAGTCTTATTAACACCAACGTAATCAAAATCATATGTTCCTCCCAAGAATTCAGGTACATTTCCAGCAACAAGCCTGATCCAGAACAAGGTTGTTGCTCCAGACTCAGCTTTCTGACGGGTACATGTCAGAGTCACATCATCTCCAACATCAGCAGTCTTTGTCACAAAGATCTGATCGTCTGCACATCCTGAAAAAAAGACACAGAGCAATAATGAACAACAGACAGATAAAATCATATATGCTTTCTGCTGAATTGCTTCAAGAAGATGACAATATAATTGAAATATCCAGAGTGAAGCTGACTTTTTATACTTACGCCCAACTCTGAGCATGAGCAGGATATAAAATACAAACAGCATTTTCTTGTTAACTCATGTAAGAAAACAGTTAATTTAAACAGTATCAGAAGATGATCCCCCTTAATGTAATCATATGAAATGGGAGGGAACAATTTCAGAACAATCTGATTGGCTGCTCGCTATGTTGGCGTTTCATTGTACTACCACAGTGGAAATAATATCAAACATCTTTCCAACCTAAACACATGAAACAACACCAACAGCAAGCTTTTGTTTCATGTTTCATGGTGGGTTTCTATTACTGACACTGAGAGTAAACACAAGAGATGATTTCATTCAATCTTGATGTGAACTACAATAATCTTAAACACTCTTGTTCATAAAACTTTTTTTGTGATTGTTGGGGTGATTTCCAGCACAATTTATCCCATTTTTTGGTCCATACTAACCCTATCAAACTCAAAATCAAACCAACAAGAGTTCAGTGACAACAACTTTGATGTTGAGTAATTCTGCAAACCCAAGACTATGTTTAATGTTGGAGTTTTCAATTGTTCAGTATATATAAATACATATTTTCATTACAGCAACTTAAAGTCCTCCTCCACTCAAAAATGTGTTTTACTTCTTGTTCCTTCAGTTAGATGTTCAGCCTTCACGGTGTAGAATGATATATGTGCAGAGTTTGATACTAGAAGGCTCTTTTCACATTTATCTACTTTTGAAATGAACAATAATGGCATATTCAAAGATTTTTCAATGAGGGAGAAGGTCATTTTAAGGATTTTAACTAGAAAATTGGACTTTTTTATTTTTGGAAAAAACATATTAGACAAGTTATTATTCTCAGCAGAGTATATATCTTACAACATGTCTGGAGGGGATTTTAAGTAAAACTACTTCGTTATTGTTTGGGAAAGATCATTGTAATGGCAATAAACCACAGTATGATGACAGACATACTGTGACAGATGTCTGGCAGATGACAGACACCATACTTCATGAACTGCACACTACTTCCTGCACTGGAACTGAACATTAGCACTGGATGTTAATGTCAGTACCTACTGTAGAAAAGTCTATATAATACTTACTACTTACCTTAGAAACAGTTGTAAAGCCTGATATATATTGAGACTGTCTTTCTCCAGTTGACCTTCCTCAACTAAGTTCAACAATGTCTTCATCTAAACCATCACCCTGTCTCTCAGACCCCATCCCAACTATGCTGCTTAAGGAAGTCTTACCCTTAGTTAGCAATTCTTTACTAGATATGATCAATCTGTCTTTAGTAACAGGCTATGAACCACAGTCCTTTAAAGTAGCTGTAATTAAACCTCTTCTTAAGAAGCATACTCTTGATTCAGGCATTTTAGCCCGCTACAGACCCATATCTAATGTTCCCTTTCTCTCTAAGATCCTCGAGAGAGCAGTTGCCAATCAGTTGTATGACATTCTCCATAACAATAGTTTATTTGAGAATTTTCAGTCAGGATTTAGAGCACATCATAGCACAGAGACAGCACCGATGAAAGTTATAAATGATCTCCTAATGGCTTCAGACAAAGGACTCTCTGTACTTGTCTTGTTAGATCTTAGTGCCGCATGTGACACCATTGACCATCACATCCTATTAAGAGACTGGAACACTTAATTGGCATTAAATGAACTGCATTAAACTGGTTTAAGTCCTATTTATCAGATCAATTTCAGTTTGTACACGTTAACGATGAATCCTCCATGAAGGCAAAAGTGAGACACGGAGTTCCACAAGGTTATGTGCTTGGACCAATACTATTCACCGTATATATGCTTCCTTTAGGTAATATTAAAGTGTAATGTGTAATATTGCACTCCATAAATTTTCATTGTTATGCGGATGATACTCAAATACATTTATCAATGAAACCAGATTAAACTAACCAGTTAATGAAACTCAAGCATGCCTTAAGGACATAAAAACCTGCATGACCTGCGATTTTCTGCTACTAAACTCAGACAAAACTGAAGTTATTATGCTTGGCCCTAAACACCTTAGTAACACATTACCTAATGATATATAGTAACAGTAGAAGGCATTGCCCTGGCCTCCAGCACCACTGTAAAGAATCTGGGAGTTATTGATCAGGATATGTCCTTTAACCCCCACATAAAACAAATCTCAAAGGACTTTTTTCACTTACATAATATTGCAAAAATGCCCTAATAAGTCTCCAAAGACTCTCCAGCTGGTCCAGAATGCAGCTGCGTGTGTACTGACAAAAACTAGAAAAAGAGATCACATTTCTCCCATTTTAGCTTCACTGCATTGGCTTCCTGTTAAATTCAGAATAGAATTTAAAATCCTTCTCCTCACCTACAAAGCCATTAATGGTCAGGCACCACCATATCTTAAAGAGCTCATAGTACCCTATTACCCCACTTTAACACTGTGCTCGCAGAATGCAGGCTTACTTGTGGTTCCTAGAGTCTCCAATAGTAGAATGGGAGACAGAGTCTTCAGCTATCAGGCCCCTCTCCTGTGGAACCATTTTCCAGATTTGCTCCAGGGGGCATACACCCTCTCTACATTTAAGATTAGGCCTAAAGCTTTCCTTTTTGATAAAGCTTATAGTTAGGGCCAGCCAGGCTTGCCTTAGATCAACCCTTAGTTATGCTGCTATAGGCCTAGACTGCCAGGGGACTTCCTGTGATGCACTGAGCTCCTCTCTTCTCCTCCTCTCCATCTGTATGCATTCATGCACCATTAATGCATGTTACTAACTTGGCTTCCTCCCCAGAGATTTTGTGCTTTCTTGTCTCGCAGAAACTTCAGAGTCTGATGGATGATGGCGTGGTCCTGTGGGTATCCTGTCTGGACACCTTCTCTGGCTATTATTGCTAGCTATTGATTGTTATTGCTAGTCATATCTCTATTATTATCATCATTGTTATTGTTATTTTTGTTGTTATTATGCTTCTCTGTGTCTGTCTCCCCCCTCTCCCCCTCCCTCCCTTTTTGTCTCTCAACCCAACCAGTCAAGGCCCACCTAGAGCCCAGTTCTGCTTGACGTTTCTTCCGGTTAAAGAGGAGTTTTTTCCTTGCTGCTGTCACCAAGTGCTTACTCATGGGAGAATGTTGGGTCTCTGTAAATTAAAGAGTATGGTCTAGACCTACTCTATGTGAAAAGTGACCTGAGATAACTTTTGTTATTATTTGGCGCTATAATATATAATAAAATTGAAGTGAATTGAATCAAATTACTTATTTCCATGTGCAAGATGTGTATTTTAGAATTGTAGGACTCATATAAAAATGACAATATTACCTTTTAATTAGCAATGAACATAAAATAGTGAATAAAATAGTGTCTTTTGGTGATCCAATAATTTTGCACTACAGCATGGCACCAACTAGATTGGATTTGATCAAAACATATGTAATTTGCTCTTTCTGTACATCACTGCAGTCTTTAAGTCATATGACTCACCAAACAGAAGATAAGATTTGCAATAAACTTTTCGCTAGCTAAATTTACATTTTAAAGGGGGTACAGATGCCACTAGCCTTTAAATATTAATATCAGCCAAAATACTGCATATCTGTAAATAAAGAGGCCTAAGTCTCTAAGTCTGGTGTGAAATCCTGCAATATTATCTGCAGCACTCAGTTAAATAGGAAATTAGTAAATCTAATATTAAATTTTAAAAAATGCATCCAGCCCTTTGCCACACTGATACACAAAGACAGAAGGGGATGTCTTACATGTTATGGGAGGAGCCAATCCAGATGTTCCCGCCCACTGTGCCTGTCAGTCACATCTGCAGGAAGAGCTGACGATTCTAGTCAGGGGGCTGGTGAAAGAAGAGCAGAGCACAACTCTATCACAGCGCTATCACAGAAACTAATTCAGCTGCAGGCAGTTTAGAATTTTTGACTTAGCTAACCTGTATGTTTTGATCTGAGAAAGGGGACTTGTGTAAAAAAGGGAGAAAATCACAAATAAAATACCCCAGTTGAGATTTGAACCCAAGACCTTGTTGAGAGGCAGCATGTTAATCACTGACAGGCTATCCCAAAAGGGTGTTTTTTGTAATAAAAGAAAGCTTTTCACATGTAGTAAAACAGTAAAAATGCCACCTTGCTTCCCCATGAACAGTGGTGGACACATTCACAATAACAAGACAGAACCAGCTGACACTGTAATGCAGTCAAGTGCAACACCACAGGCTCTGGTATCAAAAAAATACAAAAGTGGAGGTCTCTGACACTACTTCCTTCACCTACTTGTATGTAGGTGTAGAGTTAGAGAATGAGAATGAGAATGAAAGATAATGAAAGTAGATAGATTGGTAATGTAAAGGGTCAAAACTGTAGCAACACTTGTTCTGTTTGTGGTTGAGTTTGACAAAAAAAACTAACCCTAACCCTCTTACTACTACAAGTGTTGATATGACACATTAAAATTACCATACAGTTTAACCAGTGGTTCCCAGACACAGTGCTGTGTCCTGCTCTGTGCTTTCTGCTTTTTCTTTTGTTGCACAGTACTGCTGGCAACCGACACACAAACAGACACAGATAAACACACACGGACAAGCAACGACGGCCAAGAAATGACGCATTGAAAGTTAGGCATTGTTGTGGTTGGGCTTTCGATGTAATCTGTTGTTTTCATTGGTAGCTGCTGTGAGAGGGGGAGTGCTACTCATTCACTGGTCCCACCCCAGTTGGTTTGACCCATGATCTGAAAGTAAAAGTTTGCTCGACCTGCACCTTGCTATAATCTGTTCATGTGTCTATGGTTTCACTGTTAAAAACAGACATAGACATTATTTGTACTTAGAATGAACATTTCAAACAATAATTTCAATTTGTTCAATAAAAATTAGCCTGCCGAAAGCTCTAGCAGCTTGTTTCTCCTGCTTTAATCTCACTACCTACAGTATATCCTGTTGAAGCTTACAGTCAGGTCTATTCTGAGTAAACAGCCTCAGTGGTGGGTCAATGGGCGGAGAAATGGCCCACCACAGCTTTTGTCTCAGTAGCTGTGGCACACACACTGTGTGGTTTTGGTCACATTTGCTCTGGCTTTCCCCTGCAACTGCCCCTGAAACCTGTAGGCTACCACTTATGTTGTAGTTAATGTTATTTCTTATGTATCCTCCTCTTAAGCCTGATTTGAACATCCAAATTCTAACAAATACAGATTTGAAATTAAATTAGTGACATGCTCATTAGGCTATTCATCTACTTTTGTATAGATTACACAAACAAAACAACACAAACATCAGGTTCAGGATGAGATTAGCTTAATGTAATGCAAACACTGAAAGCAAAACAGCTAGCCTACACTGAAAGATGAAAAATACAGCTCCAACTCCAGCAGTGACTATGTTGTTTCCCTTTAGCTATCAAGTTATATGCCAGTGCACCCAAAAACATCATTGGGGTTTTGTCTTTACTGTGAAGACATGATGATTTTGTTGCATGCAGCCATTAGGTCTATTTGTTGTGGGTCAGTAAAGAGCTCCAATGTATAAGCTGACTTCCCATTAAAAGCCCTGCGCACCCATAATACACACACACACAGATGAATTAACTTGTTGTGGCTGATTCTCATATCTGTGTGGATGTCTACTAGGGCTGTCATGATATCAGATTTTCACAACATGAAAAAATTCAAGATAATGATATTAATGCGATATCTATAGAAAATTTGAAAAGAAAATGCTATCAGTCAAATCTTTAACTTTGTTTATTGTATGTTTTGCTTCTTTTCTGGCAAATGGATTACACTCAAAATACGAGTGTAGGGAGGTGGAAAGAGAGTCGTAACCATAACTGTACATGCTACAGAAAATAAATATTTTACTCATTTTTCTAAGAGTATGTGTAGCCGTCTTCCAAAAAAGGCCATTTAGAGACACCAAATAACCCCTGCTTCAGAGTAACTGAAGCATAAACACATTATAGTGCTTTTCCCCTCTTGAAACTAAACTTTGTGCATGTAAAAGAGTCAAAACAAGTGTTACGGTGTAAAAACAGTTCATATAAAAAGTAAATCACAGCAAACTATTTATATTTGCACAATTTCAATGTTGTGGCTTTATAAAAAGCAATAAAGCAGCATATGGTCATTTTTGGAATTTCATTGGCTATTTGAAGCGCCAGTTATTGGCAGAATCTGTTCCTACTGGCTCGGTCTTTATAGAGAAGAAGAGGGGTAGGCACCCCCTTTCAGTGCGGACTCTCGTTGGGTATTGCAGGCTGTGGACAGGACATGGAAGCTCCTATTGGGTCAAGTGAGGTGTCAATTGAAAGGTCAGAGTGCAACCGCCATTTTGATACCAAGATAATATTTACATGATGCAACAGCCGTTTGTGGATATTTATTGATGTAATAATGTGTTTTGGACTAAATATTTTACTGGATTGGACCATTTTTGTTGGATTTGCATCAGTCAGCAGAATAATATGAGGCTTCATGGATGAGTAGCGTGTATTTTGTAATTGTTTGTTTTTTGGTGGTCTGACAGAATCGTTGATTGTACTTGCTGTTGCGATAGTATCTTGAAATGGTTTGCATCAGTTGAATCACAAGAATCTTAGCTTTCCAAAGATGTGTCACATGGGTACCCACTTAAAGACAGGAGTTGTGTACATAGCATAGTTGTGTATTTAACAGTCGCAACATTAAGGGGTTTTAAGAAGCGCTGGATTATTTACACTACATTATCATATGTATATTATATTATATTATATTATTATATGATATCAATATTTCATTTTTTAAATATCATGATTATCGTCAATACTGGTATAACGCAATACCCCTAGTGTCTACAGGCTGTTTGACTGACATCTACATGACTATTGTTAGCTTTGTTGCATCTGTTACACTTTTATCATTGTGATTAGTTCAAGAAATCCAGTGACCTCATGTTAACTCCAGCATATTTCTAACCTTGCCAGGGTCAACTTCAACAGATGCCTTATCAGCCAAAATAATTGAAAATATATGTGTGTGTGTGAATAATTTCAAGTTATGGCATCATGTTTGCTATTTCTAGCTTCATTACAGGCACCTCTACACATTTGTGCTGACAGTTTCACACTATTCCACACTCTGTTGTGGTAATGTGGCTAGAAACAAGCATTGCTACAGTAAGAAGACCACTGATGGCTAACAAACATGTCTGTAAACAATGTAGGTTTCAAAATTGTTCAAAAGTGTTTTTTTAGAAGTTTTATGAGGAAAGAGTTAAGTATGTCTTGAGGAAGCACACAGGGTGTTCTGGTAAGAAACAATGCAAATATAACTCTTTGTTTAAAAGAAATTTACATGGGTCATCTTCCTGCCTGTGCCGTGTGCATGTGTTGGTAGGTGGCAATATCCAAACATAAAGGTAAAAACATTGCTCCATAGCTCTATCTTTAAATACACACACACAGTTGTTAGACAAAGGCATCTATGTTTGTGCTAATCTAAGCAAAACACAAAAACAGGAATTACAGACACAAAGACATTAAACTTAATTATAGTTCAAGTGGTCAGAATATAGAGAATACTTTGAAAACAATAGAAACACAACAGAAACACAATTATACGCATGTACATCTCTTATCAATGGAAGATAGATCACTGATTTGTCTAAAGGGGAGGATCATGTTTAGACTTTCATCGTATCCAAACATGTTAATGAGCCACACTGCTGCATGGTGACATGTTTAATCATTATGGAGAGTTCGGGCACAGTAGTTTGTTCAGAAATGGCTCCAAAGACTAATAACAGCATCTTCAGTGAGTGTTAGATGTTGCTTTTTCATTGTTTGTCACTATTACAATTAAAAAGTGTCAAAATAAAATACATCTTTGTGAACTTTTTGTAGTGTTACAATATTGTAAACGTTTAAGAAGCAAACCATTTTATGAGGTCACTATAAAGTATTTATATTTTTGTCAAATTATATTAATTCCCCAAACTAGCTTCTACCAAAGAATGGTTAGAGCAGAAGAAAGATAATGTTTTGGAATGGTCGAGTCAAAGTCTTGACCTTAATCCTAAAGAAATGCTGTGGAAGGACCTGAAGCAGGCAGTTCATGCAAAGACACCCACCAACACTCCTGAATTGAGACTATTCTGTAAGGAGGAATGGGCTAAAATTCCTCCAAGCAAATGTGCGGAGCTGATAAACAGTTACTGGAAATGAAAGTTATTGCTGCAAAAGAGGGTCACAACAGTTACTGAAAGCAAGGGTTCACATAATTTTGCCTCCCACAAATATGTAAGTTTGGATAATTTTCCTTAATAAATAAATGAAAACGTTTTTTTTGTCTTATTTGTTTAATTGAGTTCACTTTATCTAATTTTAGGACTTGTGTAAATATCTGATCATGTTTTAGGTCATATTTATGCAGAAATACAGAAAAATCTAAAGGGTTCACAAACGTTCAAGCAGCACTGTATATGTGTACAGAACATTTAAGTTCACATGTTACATGATGTCACAATCTAGTTTCCAATGAGCAAAGTTCTTCACTAGTGTCTGCTCAGTGCTCAGGGGCCACAAGGGACTGAAGCTGGGCACATCACAAGTGTATAACTGTAAAACGAAGACCTTATGAATGTGATCAAAGTCTTGTTTTGTTCATTTCTGTTTTTTAATGAGACACAAAGTTCCCTGATATGACATCAGTAAACATATTCCCACTGTGAACACACTCAAAGTTTTACTTTTATTAACAGGAGCAGCAGGAGCTTCTCATAATCTTGAAACATCAACCATGGATCAATCAAACAACCTGGTAATTGTGCTTCTGGTAAATAATCATGACAGAGGAATGAATAATCAATAACACATTTCACATTTAGGCTAATGACACTGATTAAATAAGCCATCTAAGAGAGTAACTTTATTGTTTAGGTAATGATGTTACGGTTGTAATCTCTACATTATTTAATAACACACAAATACTCTGTTTTATAGGGTGGTGAAGCAAGGGAAGTGAACTATGCAACGCTGGATTTACCCACAATTAAAGTGAAAAGAGGGAATAAAATGAGGAGAGAGAACACACAGTGTGTTTACTCTGATGTTAGATCAGATTACCACAACCAGCAACACCCCTCTCTATAGGCAGAACAGGACCTTTACACTGCTCCCCAACTCTCTGCAGAGGTCCGTAGCTTAGCTTGTTTTAGAGTTACAGTATAATGTGCACAGACAGCGATAGGAGGAAGTTGAACATCAGTCAGAATGTGTGTTTTCTGAAAAGTGTTGCACCCAGCAGATTTCTAGACAGACTGCTCTCAAAAGTTGAGAAAGATTCAGTCATTGAAAAAAACGAACAATCTCAACTGCTTTTCTCTTCAAAATTCAAATTTCATGATGCGTATTTGTTTATGTAAAACTAAAGTAAAACATGTACACAAACATCAATTTCATGGCAATGATAATAGATGAGGGTCATGTGAGATGTTCAAGCCTGAAAGATGCAGATCAGATAGAAGAGGCAAATAAGAAACTCTCCTAATGGCTCATTAATTTCAAACCAACTCTTTTAAGATTAATCTTTAAAAGCCAGTTTGGGTGTCATCAAAAGCTTGAAAAAATGCTTAAGTCTATCCCAAAATGTTTAACTATTAAATGTTGTTATTTTTTCATTGTGATGATTCATTTTCTTTTTGAGGTAATAAGATTCAAAGATATTAAACAATGATACAAACAGAATGATTTCAAATTTCATGATGCATATTTGTTTATTTAAAACTAAAGTGAAACTTGTACACAAACATCAATTTCATGGCAATGATAATAGATGAGCATCATATAAGAAACTTTCCTCATGGCTAATTCATTTCAAACCAACTCTTTCAAGATGAATCTTTTAAAAAGCCAGTTTGGGTGTCATCACAAGCTTGAAACATTAAACAACATTTAAAAGATATAGTACGCTAAAGGATATTCTAAATGTTTAACTATTAAATGTTCTTATTTTTGCATCATGATGATTCTTTTTCTTTTTTGAAGTAATAAATATATTAAACAATGACACAAACAGAATGACACACAAAACATATTTCATCCAAAATTAAAAATCATTATGTTACAGAGTTCAGAGGTGAAAGGCATGTGTTAGAACAGCTTAAACTCTATTTTCACAGATAATGTGACAGAGAAAAACTTTATATGAGAAACAATCTGGTGTGTGAATTAATCTGACCCCTAAGCCCTGGCAGTAGTGTAGACACAATTTTCCTCTGCTGCTTTTGCATTCCTTCTCCCTGCTTTGCCAGCTTTCTTCTTGGTAAAGGTTACTGCAGAATAAACCAATGACTTCTCATATCTCTGAGGAAATAAATCCCAAAATATTGTGAGATGGCAAGTCAATGTAAGGATGTGCAAACAGATAAAACATGCTTCTCAAATTACATATTATCTTTAAATTCCTTACCTGCTGACTTTGTTGACCACCACTGACTATTTCAGTATTTGTTTGCAGAGAAACAGCAGCTGGATTATAAAATAATAATAATATGACTTATACACAGCTCTGATGTCAATCTAAAGATGTTATAGCTGTTACTAAATACTGTTTGATAGATTAATGTTTGAGTAATTTCTCTTACCATTGCGATATATGAGGAAGGCTGTTACAACCAGACTTATAGCCAAAGCAGCACACAGCAGGTGGATAATTGTGTTGGCCTTCTGTGAATTCCACCAGCTGACAACTGAAGCATCATGAAAATAATAAAATAAAATAAATAATTTAAGGTTACGAAATAGCAATAACTAATTTACGGTATTTGATAAGATGATACAAAGAAGAACAAATGTTTTTTGATCTAAATGGATTGTACTTAACTCCTAATAAAACACATAGATAGAATAATTTCACCATTATATACAAATTAATTTACCTTCAATGTCCAGTTTAGTTCCATTTCCAAATAATATCTCCCCACATGTGGCCACAGCACAGTAGTAAGTCCCAGCATCAGAGGAGCTGACGTTCTTAGAGAAGCTGTAGAAACATTTCTGTGGAGAGCGAGTCTCAGGACTCTTTTCACATTCATCACCACTGTTTCCATGAGCGTAAATAAAACTGGGATGAGATTCATCTGATCCAGCTCTGAACCAGTACACTCTGTGTTCTTCTGGACACTTTTTATTCTCAGAGTCAGAGAGCACTGAACACTGGAGAGTCACAGTGTCTCCTGGATGGACTGGATCAGATGGAAAGTCTTGAGTGATGGCAGTGATATCAGGTTCTGGTCCTGGGGAAGTGAAAATACAAATTATGAACATGTTTTAGTCACTGGATGAAAAAAGTAGTCACATTCATTCATATATGAAAAACACTTACTTATAAACTACGGAAACATTAAAATATAAATATGTAAACTGCTATAAATGGTGTTGAATGTAAGCAGATAAGCTGATGATTACATATAAGGAACATGAAATCTTCACTCACTGACTTTTATTTACCTTTAATCCTCAGAAATGCTCCTTTCAATATTGTCATGGTAAGTTGGTCTACTTTTATACAGTAATAAAGCCCAGCATCGCTTAGCTTAGCTTTATTAATATGCAGGACAAATTTTCCAGGCTCTTGTTTTGCTGTAATGCCATTAGTCTTATCAACACCATCATAATCAAAGGCAAATGTTCCTCCCAAGAATTCAGGTACATTTCCAGCAACAAGCCTGATCCAGAACAAGGTTGCTTCAGACTCAGCTCTCTGGCGGGTACATGTCAGAGTCGCATCATCTCCAACACCAATAGTCTTTGTCACAAAGATCTGATTGTCTGCGCATCCTGAAAAATAGATAAAAATAAACACAGAGCAATAATAAACAACATATATAGAATCATATATGCTTTCTGCTAAATTGCTGCAAGAAGATGACTATATAACTGAAATATATCTGGAGTAAAGCTGACTTTATATACTTACGCCCAACTCTGAGCATGAGCAGGATATAAAATCCAAACAGCATTTTCTTGTTAATTCACGTAAGAAAACAGTTAATTTAAACAGGATCAGAAGATGATCTGCCTTAATGTAATCATATGAAATGGGAGGGAACAATGTCAAAACAATCTGATTGGCTGCTCGTTATGTTGACGTTTCCATGTACTACCACAGTGGAAATAATATCAAACATCTTTCCAACCAAAACACATGAAACAACACCAACAGTGAGCTTTTGTTTCATGTTTCATGGTGGGTTTCTATTACTGACACTGAGAGTAAACACAAGAGATGATTTCATTCAATCTTGATGTGAACTGCAATAACCTGAAACACTCTTCTTCATAACATTTTGTCTAGATTTCTACGATATTTGGATAGGCTTTTCAGCCAATAGTTATGGTCAAGTTGTTTAGGACACACACAAAAACCACCATAAATTGGATTTAATTTATCTTGTTGGGGTCATGTATCAAGAAAGGATGATTTGTCAGAGTCCCTAAAAACATAGCAGGTGCTTTTTTTGTGATTTATGGGGTGATATATTGTCCATTTCCAGCATGATTTATTTCAGTCTTTTGTCTATACTAACCCTATAAACTCAAAATCAAACCAAAAGATGTTCAGAGACATCTTTCCAAACAAAACTTTGATGTTGAATAATTCTGCAAACCCAAGATTATGTTTAATGGTGGAGATTTCAATTGTTCATTTTTTTTTTAATCATTATTACAGCAACTTAAAGTCCCCCTCCACTCAAAAATGTTTTTTGCTTCTTGATCCTTCAGTTGGATGTTTGGCCTTCACTGTGCAGAGTTTGACACTAGAGGGCTGTTTTCACATTCATCCACTAAAGAGGGAACGTTTCTATGTGCTTGTTGAAAATCTGAGTTTAAGGGGTGGGCCTACGAGCATGATTTGTGACATCACAAGTCTTTTGTAAACTAATGTAGTCCAATTTATACAAGTGTGATGTGGACACTTGAAGCCTCCAGTGCACATACACAGAGAATCGACTTTCTGTGAAGTAGGACACATCTTGTTTCCAGCAGTTAAAATTTTGAAATGAACAATATTTACATAGTCATAGATTTTCAGTGAGGGAGAAGGAGGAGATGTTATTTTAAGCATTTTAATGAGGTAATTGGACTTTTTTGTGGTAAAACAAATTAGATACACATTATTGTTCCAAGCAGAGTATTCTTTATATATCTTACAACATGTCTGGAGGGGATCTTTAAATAAAACTACTTGTTTAAGGTTAAGGAAAGATGATTATGACAGCAAATAAACCACAGTATGATGACAGACATACTATGACAGATGTCTGGCGGATGGCAGACACAATGCTTCATGAACGGCACACTACTTCCTGCACTGGAACTGAACATTAGCACTGGATGTTAATTTCAGTACCCACTGCAGAAATGTCTACATAATTCTTAGTACTTATTGCCATGTTCAAGATGTGCATTTAAGAATGGTAGGATTCATATAAAAATGACAATATTGCCTTTCAATTAGCACTAAACATAAAATAGTGATGTCTTTTATTGATCAAATAGTTTTGTGCTGCAGCATGGCACCAACATTTCCAGGGATGAGATTAGATGGGATTTTATCAAAACATATGTAAATTGCTCTTTCTGTACATCACTGCAGTCTTTTAGTGAAAGTCAGATGACTCAAGAAGCAGAAGATAACGTTTACAATAACATTTTCAGCTAAATGTTAATGTTAAATGAAGTACTGATGCCATTAGCTTATCAATATAAACATCACACATAATATATCTGTAAATATAGAGGCCTATGTCTCCTGGTCTGACGTAAAATTCTGCAACAATGTCTGTAGCACTCAGTTAAATAGGAAATTGTGTAAATTTAAAAAATGCATCCAGCCATTGGCCACACTGACAGACAAATAAGATGGACTGTCTTAAATATTGTTGGAGGAAGGGGACTTGTGTGAAAAGGGGAGAAAATCACAAATAAAATAACCCAGCTGAGATTTGAACCCAAGACCTTGTTGTTGTGAGGCAGCATGTTAATCACTGAGAGACTATCCCAAAAGGGCATTTTTTGTGATAAAAGGAAGCTTTTCACATGCAGTAAGATAGTAAAATACCACCTTGCTACCCCATGAACAGTGATGGACACATTCACAATAACAAGACAGAAACAGCTGACACTATAATGCAGTCAAGTGCAACACCACAGGCTCTGGTATCAAATAAAAAGACAAAAGGGGAGGTTTCTAACACTATGTCCTTCACCTACTTTTTTTATTTATGTATTTTTTGGGACCATGTACAGTGTTAAACATACATGTTACCATTTGATGTGCTATACCAGAGTTAGCTTATAGCTAATTTTCATCTGCAGTCCCTTAGGCAGGTCACAACAACAGCACAATAACAAACAGTTCAAAGCAAAGAACACACAGGACACATAATACAAAATACAAAGCTACACACAATAGGACATCACATACAGCCACAATGTCAACTAGAAATTAATAATGTAAGCTTGTCAAATTAAAGGAAGATTATTTGTATTTACGAGAAGACCATGAGATGAAATTCAGAATCAGTGATTACAGAGCTGAGTAGTTTTTAGCAGACTTTTTAATTTGGTTTTAAACGTACTGATGGAACTGCAGCTCTTCATATCATCAGGTCAGACGTTCCACTGAGTTGTGGCTTTCACAGAGAAGGCTGATTGCCCAAGTCACACGGTGAAGGAGGGGCCAAACCATTTAAAATTTTCATAAACTAGGCACAAATTTGAGAATAATCTAAAATTATGTTCCCAGTACCCTACAATGATGGAAATGCATTGGCTTTTTGTACAGAGTTCTTAGAGTTTGTTTGTATAAGGACTCAAAAGGTCTTATGGCATTTTCTCCAGCCTGCCCCCAACATGTGATGCAATAAGACATATGGAAAAGAATCATAGCATGCATAAATATCTTGGCTGCGTCCAAAGAGAGACAGTTTCTAATATGTCTAAAATTTGCTAAATTGTATTTTATGGTTTTAACTATTTTTTTAAACATGTTTCTTAAAGTTCAAATTTGGATCCAGTGTCACACCAAGATATTTAAAATCAGTGACTATGTCAATCCTTTCACGTTTGATGAGAATATCAGCGTTAGGAGGTTGAACCATGGTTTTAGAGAAAAACATATCTTTTGTCTTGTTTACATTTAGATTCAGACATGATTGATCAAGCCAATGTGTGATCCTTTCCAATTAGCAGCAGCCAACTCAGCTGTTTTTGCATGTGTGTACTCAACAGTGTCATCTGCATACTGTTGTAGCTCTACATCATTACACTATTAAGAGAGATCATTAATTTATAGGCTAAATAATAGGGGACCTAACACTGACCCTTGTGGAACACCTATTGTGCATTTCATGTTAATGGACAGCGTCACAAATTTGAACACAACCTAATAGATAAATATGAGGACATCCATGCCAGTGCTCTAGATGAGAATTTAAATTTAGAGAGTTTTGATATTAAAACATCATGATTGACTGTGTCAAATGCTTTACTCAGATCTAAAAACACAGCACCAACTACTCCTCCCTTATCAAGTCTTGATTTAATTTGCTCTTTTAAGTGCAAGGTAGCAGTTTCAGTGGAATGATTTGCTCTAAAGCCAAATTCCATATGATGTAGACCAAAATTGCTTGTATTAAGAAAGTTTGTCTGTTGTTCAATGACAACTTTCTCAGTAACCTTGGAGTGTACTAGCAATATACTTATTGGTCTGTAGTTACCTAAAAATAGGTGTGACAATGGCACATTTCCAGTCATCAGTAAAGGAGCTGTGTTTAAAAGACAAGTTAATTAAATGAGCAATGGGGGGTGTTAAAATATCTTTGTGTAATTTAACAAACATGGTGTCAAATTGGAAAGCATCTCTACATTTGGAGCTTTTTAAGGAACTGATGATTTTGTTTACTTGTAACTCATTAGTCTCTACTGGCTTGAAAACCTGGCCTGTAGCATCTATAGGAACAATATCCAGTTACCTTTTCATATTTTTTTTCCCTAGCTCATATACAGACTCAAGAAATAATACATATATATTTTATTTTTTGCAGGATGGTGAAGCAAAGGCAGTGAACTGTGCAGCGCTGGATTTACCCACATGAAAGTGAAAAGAGGGAGTAAAATGAGGAGAGAGAACACACAGTGTGTTTACTCTGATGTTAGATCAGATTACCACAACCAGCAACACCTCTCTCTATAAGCAGAGCAGGACCTTTACACTGCTCCCCAACTCTCTGCAGAGGTCTGTAGCTTAGCTTGTTTTAGAGTTACAGTATAATTTGCACAGACAACAATAGGAGGAAGTTGAACATCAGTCAGAATATGTGTTTTCTGAAAAGTGTTGCACCCAGCAGATTTCCAGAAAGACTGCTCTCAAAAGCTGAGAAAGATTCAGTTCTTGAGAAAAACAAACAATCTCAACTGCTTTTCTTTTCAACATTCAAATTTCATGATGCATATTTGTTTATTTAAAACTAAAGTAAAACTTGTACACAAACATCAATTTCATGGCAATGATAATAGATGAGCGTCATATAAGAAACTTTCCTCATGGCTAATTCATTTCAAACCAACTCTTTCAAGATGAATCTTTTAAAAAGCTAGTTTGGGTTTCATCACAAGCTTGAAACATTAAACAACATTTAAAATATATAGTACACTAAAGGCTATTCTAAATGTTTAACTATTAAATGTTCTTATTTTTGCATCATGATGATTCATTTTCTTTTCTGAAGTAATAAGATTCAAATATATTAAACAATGATACAAACAGAATGATACACAAAACATATTTCATCCTGAATTAAAAATCATTATGTTACAGAGTTCAGAGGTGAAAGGCATGTGCTAGAACAGCTTAAACTCTATTTTCACAGATAATGTGACAGAAAAAAACTTAATATTAGAAACAATCTGGTGTGTGAATTAATCTAACCCCTAAACCCTGACAGTAGTGTAGACACAGTTTTCTTCTGCTGCTTTTGCATTCCTTCTCCCTGCTTTGCCAGCTTTCTTCTTGGTAAAGGTTGGTGCAGAATAAACCAATGAGTCCTGATATCTCTGAGGAAATAAATCCCAAAATATTGAGACTTAGCAAGTCAATGTAAGGACGTGCAAACAGATAAAACATGCTTTTCAAGTTACACATTATCTTTAAATTCCTTACCTGCTGACTTTGCCATCCACCACTGGCTGTTTCAGCATTTGTTTGCAGAGCAACAGCAGCTGTATTATAAAATAATAATAATAATATATAATAATACAAATATGACCTATACACAGCACTGATGTGAATCTTACAATGTTATAGCCGTTATTAAATAATGTTTGATATAGGGATGCATGATATTATCGGCACGTCATCGGTATCGGCCGATAAAAGCTCTAAAATGAAATATCGGCATCGGCCATTTCTGCCGATTATGAGAGGCTGATTCGTTGTCTTCTCCTCTGCTGCCTGACTGTGCTTCCCTCCACAGACTGTTTCACCCTGATGGTCCTGGTGCTTCCTCCGCAGGCTTCACTTCACTCAACTAGAGTACCAAGCCCCGGTTTGTTATTCAAGTTAAAGTGGGAAGAAGCAGCGGGTCTGACAGGCAGCTTGAGTGAAGTGGAGCATGCAGAGGAAGCACCAGGACCGTCAGGTTGAAACAGTCCATCGAGGAGCTGCTAAGTTCAGCTGCACAGATAGGAAACACTTCGGCTGACAGGATGTACCACTCTGTTTGGAAAAAAAAATCTTTTTGGTTTATAACGACGGTTGGCAACCAGCCTATTAGGTGCATTATCGCCACCCTCTGCTCCGGAGTGTGGACCAGAGATTAAATCCTACACATTAATCCTGTCTGTCTAATGAACTCAAAGAAAACTCTACTGCCCAACACACTTGGCAAGTTCATTAAAGTTTTAATGCTGAGCTCCTGAACTCCAGTCTTTTTAAGTTCTTCCTTCATATAATGTCTTTCTTGATCATACTTAGTACAATCTATGCTTGCATGCATAATAGTCCCCTCAGCCAGCTGGAAAAAAAATATGTGCATATATTGGTATCGGCATCGGCAATCGGCCACAATGAGTTGGAAATATCGGCATATCGGATATCGGCAAAAAATTCAATATCATGCATCCTTAGTTTGATAGATTCATGTTTGAGTAATTTCTCTTACCGTTGCAACAATCACAAGATTTTTTCTTGATGCAATATATGAGGAAGGCTGTTACAACCAGACTTATAGCCAAAGCAGCACACAGCAGGTAGATAATTGTGTTGGCCTTCTGTAAATCCCACCTGCTGACAACTGAAGCTTTATGAAGAAATAAATAAATAAATAAATAAAAGACACAATTTAAGGTTAAGAAATAGCAATAAATAATTTATGGTATTTCATAAGATGATATGAAGAAGAACAAATGTTTTTTGATCTAAATGTAATGTACTTGACTCCTAATACAACACATAGATAGAATAATTTCACCATTATATAGAAATTAATTTACCTTCAGTGTTGAGTTTTGTTCCATTTCCAAATAATATCTCTCCACATGTGGCCACAGCACAGTAGTAAGTCTCAGCATCAGAGGAGCTGACCTCCTTAGAGAAGCTGTAGACACATTTCTGTGGAGAGCGAGTCTCAGGACTCTTTTCACATTCATCACCACTGTTTCCATGAGCATAAATAAAACTGGGATGAGATTCATCTGAGCCAGCTCTGAACCAGTACACTCTGTGTTCTTCTGGACACTTTTTATTCTCAGAGTCAGAGAGCACTGAACACTGGAGAGTCACAGAGTCTCCTGGATGGACTGGATCAGATGGAAAGTCTTGAGTGATGACAGTGATATCAGGTTCTGGTCCTGGGGAAGTGAAAATACAAATTATGAACATGTTTTACTCACTTTAATGAAAACAGTTACACACCTTCATTCTTATACGAAGAACACTTTCATATAATCTATGGAAACATGAAAATGTAAATATGTAAACTGCTTTTATAAATGGTGTTGAATATAAGCAGATGAGCTGATGATTACGTTAAGGAATGTGAAATATTTGCCTGCCGATTTTTACTTACCTTCAATCCTCAGAAATGTTCCGTTCAAAAATGTCAAATGACGTTGGTTTACTTTTATACAGTAATAAAGTCCAGTATCACTTAGCTTAGTTTTATCAATATGCAGGACAAATGTCCCAGGCTCTTGTTTTGCTGTAATGCGAGAAGTCTTATCAACACCATCATAATCAAAGGCTAATGTTCCTCCCAAGAATTCAGGTACGTTTCCAGAAACAAGCCTGATCCAGAACAAGGTTGTTGTTTCAGACTCAGCTCTCTGGCGGATACATGTCAGAGTCACATTATCTCCAACACCAACAGTCTTTGCCACAAAGATCTGATCGTCTGCACATCCTGAGAAAAAGATAAAAATAAACACAGAGCAATAATAAACAACATATATAGAATCATATATGCTTTCTGCTAAATTGCTGCAAGAAGATAACAGTATAACTGAAATATATCTGGAGTAAAGCTGACTATATACTTACGCCCAACTCTGAGCATGAGCAGGATATAAAATCCAAACAGCATTTTCTTGCTAACGCACGTAAGACAGTAGTTAATTTAAACAGGATCAGAAGATGATCTGCCTTAATGTAATCATGTGAAATGGGAGGGAACAATTACAGAACAATGTGATTGGCTGCTTGTTATGTTGGCGTTTCCGTGTACTACCACAGCGGAAATAATATCAAACATCTTTCCAACTTAAACACATGAAACAACACCAACAGTGAGCTTTTGTTTCATGTTTCATGGTGTGTTTCTATTACTGACACTGAGAGTAAACACAAGAGATGATTTCATTCAATCTTGAAGTGAACTACAATAATCTCAAATACTCTTGTTTGTAACATTTTGTCTAGTTTTTTCTACAATATTTGGATGGACTTTTCAGCTGATAATTATGGTCAAGTTGTTCAGGACACACACAATTACCACCATAAATTAGACATAATTTTACATCTTGGGGTCATCTATCAAGAAATGTCTGGAGGATTTGTCAGGTTTTCATTTGTAGGAAGAAGAAATGACACTTTTAGAGCATTGTTGTCATTACCACAATATTTATTGGCCAGTAGACTGGTTTTGAGAATCCCTAAAATTCATAGCAAGTGCTGTTTTTGTGATTGACAGGGTGATATAGTGTCAGCACAATTTATCTCATTGTTTGGTCTATACTAACCCTATCAAACTCAAAATCAAACCAAAAGATGTTCAGATATCTTTTTAAACAAAACCTTGATGTTGAGTAATTCTGCAAACCCAAGATTATGTTTAATGGTGGAGATTTCAATTGTTCATTTTTTTTATCATTATTACGGCAACTTAAAGTCCCCCTCCACTCGAAAATAGGTTTTGCTTCTTGGTTCCTTAAGTTGGATGTTTGGCCTTCACTGTGCAGAGTTTGACACTAGAGGGCTGTTTTCGCATTTATCTACCGAAGAAGGAAAGTTTCTCTGTGCTTGTTGAAAATCTGACTTTGAGGGGCGGGCCTATGAGCATGATTTGTGACCATAGACTATAAAAAAGATGGACGTAGCCACCGTGATGTCATCCACTGAGTTCTGAAGAGTGGTTCTGAAGATCAAAGTTGGCGGCTCTGGCCATCACCATCTTGGCACTGCCTGACTCTGCCTGACTCCTGGCTAATCCAAAATGGGCAAAGAGGTGAAGCTGAGACGGGCCGAATGAAGCCTGGTTGCTGAAACAAGCTACATAGTGGGTAGCGACCTGTCACTCAAAGCAGCCACATCCTTAATTACGCATAACTTTACGGCTTAATAAAATTTAAACAGGTGAGTTATAAAAAATAATTCACCCCCCGTACAGTTATCATGAAAGGGGAAATTAATTATAGAGGCCAGCATGTTTATTTCTGCTGTAACGTTTGGGGTCTGTGGTGATTGACTCGCTTTTGGAGTCAGCCTCAAGTGGCCATTGGAGAAACTGCAGTTTTTGACACTTCCACATTGGCTTTACTTTTCAGTCCTGGAGGTTGCCGCTTGTTTGTGACATCACAACTAGTTTGTGAGCTAATGTGATGATGAGTGTGATGTGGAAACTTGAAGCCTCCAGTGCAAATACACAGAGAATTGACTTTTCTGTGAAGAAAGGGACATCTTGTTTCCAGCCGTTAAACTTTTGAAATGAACAATAGTTGCATATCATTGATTTTTCAATGAGGGAGAAGGAGTAGATGTCATTTTAAGGATTTTAACAAGAAAAGTAAAGTTAGTAAAAGTCAGATGACTCAACAAACAGAAGATAAGATTTACAACAAACTTTTCACTTGCTAAATGTTAATTTTTGAAAGGGGGTACAGATGCCACTAGCCGTCAAATTAAAATTTAACATATGATATATCTGTAAATAAAGAGGCCTATGTCTCTAGGTCTGGTGTAAAATCAGATAATGTCTGCAATAATGTCTGTAGCACTCAGTTGAATAGGAAATTATGTAAAATTTAAAAAAATGCATCCAGCCATTTGCCACACTGACAGAAAAAGATAGAGGGGCTGTCTTGAATATTGTGAGAGGCAGCCAACCCAGATGTTCCACATCATCAATGATGACCCGCCCACTGTGCCTGTCAGTCACATCAGCAGGAAGAGCTGATGATTCTAGTCAGGGGGCTGGTGAAAGGAAAGCAGAGCACAACTCTGTCACAGTGCTATCACAGAGACAAATTCAGCTGCAGATAGTGTAGAATTTCAGACTTAACTAACCTGCATGTTTTGATGTGAGGAAGGGGACTTGTGTGAAAAGGGGAGAGAAAAATCACAAATAAAATAACCCAGCTGAGTTTTGAACCCTTGAAGACCGTGTTGTGAGGCAGCATGTTAATTATTGAGAGACTATCCCAGAAGGGTGTTTTTTGTAACAAAAGAAAGCTTTTCACAGGCAGTAAAAAAGTAAAAATGCCACCTTGCTACCCCATGAACAGTGGTGGACACATTCATAATAACAAGACAGAACCATCTGACATGATAATGCAGTCAAGTGCAAGACCACATGCTCTGGTATCAAAAAAAAAGATAAACATGGGGGTTTCTAACACTCTACTTCCTTCACCTGCTCGTATGTAGGTGTACTTGTATAGAGAATGAAACTAGATAGACTGATAATGTAAAGGGTCAAAACTGCAGCAACACTTGTCTGCATTTCTGTTTGTGGTTAAGTGTGACGGTCTGACGAAAAATTGTTCTTACTACTACAAGTGTTGAACGGCACATCAAAATAACCATATTGTACACAATACTGTGTCCAGCAAAGTGGATACAGCAACAGGAAAAACTGTGAAATGTAATTTGAAAAAGCCCCGCTGTAAATACTTTCATGTACTTTGTGTCCTGCTTTGTACTTTCTGCTTTTTCTTTTTGTGCACAGTACTGCTTGCAACCACAACACAAACAGACACAGATAAACACGTATTCACAGTCAACACTGGCCAACAAATGATGCATGGAAAGTTAGGCGTTATTGTGGTTGGGCTTTCAATGTAAGGTGTTGTTTTCATTGGTAGTTGCTGTGAGAGGGGGAGTGCTACTCTTTCACTGGTCCCACCCCGGTCGGTTTCAACCATGATCTGAAAGTTAAGTTTGTCCGATTATTATTTGACCTCCTTGTTAAAGTCTCTTCATGTGTGTATGGTTGTACCTTTAAAAACAATTTGTATTTATAGACATTACTTGTAATTAAAATGAGCATTTCAAACAATAATTTCAATTTATTCAATAAAAATGAGACTGCCGAAACCTCTTGTAGCTTGTCTCTCCTGTTTTAACCTCACCACCTACAGTATATCCTGTTGAAGCTCACAGTCAGGTCTGTTCTGAGTAAACAGCCTCAGTTGTTGGTCAAAGGGCGGAGAAATGGCCCACCGCAGCTTTTCTCTGTCAGTGTAGCTGTTGCATGTGGCTTTGCTCGCCTGGTCTCAAGACAGAATGTATTTACAAAGTGCTGTGAGACAAGAAATATGGAGGTGTTTATTAATTTGAGTAGCTGTCTCCTTACATATTTATACTGCATATTTTTAGTAAACATCTTCTTTAATAATGAAACATCAACTTACCCGTGAGTTCTCCACATCTCTTGACTTTCTGTGTGGTTTTGGCAACATTTCCTCTGGCTTTCCCCTGCAACTGCCCCTCAGACCTGCAGGCTACCACTTGCGCTGTAGTTAATGGTATTTGAAATGTCTCATTTCCTCTTCTTAAACCTGATTTGAACATCCAAATTCCACCAAATATATGTTTGGAATTAAATAAGTGACATTCTCATTAGGCTATTAATCTACTTTTGCGTATATTACACAAACAAAACAACACAAACTGCAGGTTCAGGATGACCTTAGTTTAACTTAATGCAAACACTGAAAGCAAAACAGCTAGTATTCACCAAAAGATGAAAAATACCCCCTACAACTCCAACTCCAACATTGGGTACGTTTACATGCACACTAATATTATTATTATTCCAATATGACATTATTCTGAATTTGATACGGGTCATGTAAACAGCATATTCCCTTTGGATATTCCAAATTAGGCCTTATTCTGAGTTTAGCATTTTCAAATTAAGGCACGTGTGATATACCAGTATGATTCTGGTTTTAGGAGCATTCTTCGGCCATTTATGCAGTGCATTTGGAATATACGCCTCAATTGGGGTTTTTACTGCGGTTTGCAGCACACTGCCCCCTTGCCTCTTTACCTCTGTGCAGGCAAAATGACATATACTAGCTAGCTATGCTAGCGTACCCAAAAATATCATTGGGGGTTTTGTCTCCACTGTGAGGACAAGATTATTTTGTTGCATGCTGCCATCAGGCCCAGTTGTTGTGGTTCAGTAAATAGCTCCAATGCGTGAGCTAATTTCCCAAAAGCCCTGCACACCCATGGCACACCCACACAGGTGATTTCACTTATTCTGACTGATTCTCAGATGTGTGTGGGTGTCCACAGGCTGTTTGCTTGACATCTACGTGACTCTATTGTTAGCTTTGTTGCATCTGCTCTTTTATCATTGCAATTATTTCAGTTAATCCAGTGTCCTCATGTACACTCCAGTTTAGTTTTAACCTTGCCAGGGGGAACCTGTGCAGGTGCGTAATTAGCCAAACTAACTGAAAACAGCTGTGTGTGCTTGTGTGAATTGTTTTCATGTTACAGTATCGTGTTTGTTATTTCAAGCTTCATTACAGGCACCCCTACACATTTGTGCCGACAGTTTCACGCTTTTCTACACTCTGTGGTGGTAATGTGTCTTGAAACACAGCATTGCTACAATAAGAAGATCACTATTAGCTAACAAACGTGGCTGTAAATAATGCAGGTTTCAAAGTATTAAATAAATGTTTTTTCAAATGTTACAGAGGGAAAGAGTTACAGAATGTCTCAAGGAAGCACACAATGTGTTCTGGTAAGAAACAATAAAAATATAACTCTTTGTTTAAAAGAAATGTACACGGGGCATCTTCATGCATGTGCCGTGTGTGCATGTGTTGGTAGGTGGCAATATCCAAACATAATGGTAAAAACATTGCTTCATAGCTCCATCTTTACATACACTCACACAGTTGTTAGACAAAGGCATCTGTGATTGTGCTAATCTAAGCTAAACACAAGAACAGGAAATCGAATTTAATGATACTTCAAGTGGTCAGAATAAAGAGAATGCTTTGGAAACAATACAAACACAAAAATTATGTACATGTACATCTCTTATCAATGGAAAATAGATCACTAGTTTGTCTAAGGGGAAGTTCATGTTCTGCATTTCAGCCAATCACTGTGATTTCCATTTTGTAAGCCTTGATCACCTTGTAACCAAACCTTCCATCTGGGTGAGAAGACATCAGTTGTGAAAGACGGGTGCTGTACCACAATGATCCGACATCTGGCTGCTTTGATTCTTCTTACTGTAGTGTGTAAGTACAATTCTCATTACATGTGAAAAACCATTTAGTCTGAGCAGTCTGTGATAGTAATTCATATGAGACAAGGCCTTGTAAAAATTTACATTTTTCATTGTTTTAGTGCTGTTGTCTAGTAAGTCTCTTTTGTTTTTCTTCAGCTGTGATTCAAACTGCAGAGGTTCCTCACCTGATCCCTTTGATTTTGGTTGAACCTGGTGACAATGTTACTTTTCGATGTCCATTTTCTGACAATGACAAATTCTTTACCTGGTATAAGCAGCCTCTTGGACATATGGGCCAAACAGTCGCTTCTGGACTTGTTGGCAAAATAACAGTCACTGAACAATTTAAGTCACATTTCACAGTTGCAAAAGAGGATGCTCAGTATTCTCTCATCATAAGAAATGTAAGCAAAGAGGATGAAGCAACATATTTCTGTCAGAAAGGAATGTCATATTCACAGACATTCGTCAATGGCACATTCTTGGCTGTGAACGGTAAAAATAATTTCTGCCTTATGTCAATGATCTTTTAACTTTTTACGACATTCAAATAATTAAGATTGTGAATTCCTTTTGTTGTGTTTTTTAATATTGTTTTACTGAATCACACAGACAACAATCAGCAGAAATCAGTTTTCGTGAAACAAAGTCCAGAGACAGCATCAGTCCAGCTGGGAGACACACTGACTTTCCAATGTTCACTGCTCTCCAAGAACACAACAGAAAACACAGATCAGTGTCCAGGTGTACGCAGTGTGTACTGGTTTAGAGCTGGATCAGGAGGATTTCATCCAGGCATCATTTACACTCACAGGAACAGGAGCAATGCACGTGTGAAAAGGAGCTGTGTCTACAGTCTGTCCAAAACTATACGGGACTCCTCTGATACTGGGACTTACTACTGTGCCGTGGTCACATGTGGAGAAATCCTGTTTGGTGAAGGAACTAAAGTGGACACAAGTATGTATGTACAGTTGTATTTAAATCATAAATAGATTTTGCATAAATATATTCAGCCTAATTAAAATATATTAGATTTTTTTAAAAATGTATTGTTAGTTTGTTGCTTTCTCCAAAGTTTAAATTTCCCCTCCACGCAAAAATATGTTCTTCTTCTCGTTATGTCAGTTGGATGTTTGAACGTTGCATGCAAAATGATATACGTGCAGACTTCTTGTGACATTACAACTAGTTTGGAAGCCAATTCTGGTCCAGTTTGTATCTTACACAAGTATGATGTGTAAACTTGAAACCTTGAGTGCAAATACACTGACAACATCTTGTATCCAGCAGTTGAACTTTTGAAATGAACATTATTTGCATATTCATAGATTCTGGATTCTTAAAGGGATATTTTACATTTTTTGAAGTGGGGTTGTATGAAGTATTTGGTAGGTAGGTATGAGGTATCCACAGTCAGTGTATAATCTGCAGTAGATGGCGGTCCATGCCCCCCAATTTGGGGTGAACAACCATCCACTGCAGGTATTACACTGACTGTAGATATGTACCTCATACAACCCCACTTCAACAAATGTTAAGTATCCCTTTAATGAGGGAGAAGGAGTAGATGTTATTTCAAGGATTTCAATGAGGTATTTTTTATATTTCTTAAAATATGTGTGAAGGGGATTTCTAAGAAGGTGTCTTCGAGCCCTACTTTAACCACACAAGTGCAACAACAAGTGCAGTATTGTAGGTCTTTGGGTGCACTGACTGTGTGGGCGTCTTCATGCTCACCTGCTGTTTTGGTTCATGAATGTGCAACAGCACCAAGTGCACGATGGCTGGGTGAAGGTAAATAAAGATCAGTTGGTGTAGTGATTATTAAATACTTTCTCAGCCGGTCACTTTCATGCTCTCAGCTCTGAAACAGCTGTGCCAATCACAGTTAAGCATGATAATGAGAGATGAACAAAGGGAAAACTTTTCTTCAGGAAATGTCTGCGCCACAGCATGAACACACATCACCACAAATCTGCAGCCAAAGACAGATGGTTTAGGATTTTATATCAGTTGGTTAGGCTACTATAATAATGATAGAAAAGGTGATGAAGGTGTTTATATGAATGCATCAGCTCGACATTATTTCAGCTATAATTCTAATCAAATTCCAACCAAAATAGAACAAAACGCTTTGCGCTCCTTCATTTGAATGAACCTCACACCTGTTTGCAACTCTCCTACAAACTCTGCCACACAGACGGGCAAAGTGAGTTCAAAGGTCAAAGGTCAGGAAAATACCAAACAGTCGGAGTGCTGCTTACGCTAGAGTTCTGCACAGGTCCAATTTTGCAAACCTGCCCACACCCACAAAGCTCAGAACCATAACTTACTTGTTACCCGCAATTACTTCATGTCAAGTCCGGACCCGCCCGGACCCGTAATTAAAAGACCTGTGAAACGACGCAACCCGCGATTAAACACATAGGCTACACAGTCACTCGCTTTAAAGTGCTTTATTTTTACTCGTTGCGTAATCATTATCTGTGTCTCTGCAAGAGGGTCAGTACCACACAATCACTATATTCCACACATGCTGGTGCACACACAGATACACAGTTGCAGATACCGTGGCCCTCTCTCTCTCTCTTTCTTTCTCACATACACACACTCTTAACAATGATTGCATATACTAATGTATTAATGACTGCTCGTTACACAACTTTTTTGCAGGTTACCCATCGGGTACCTGTGGCTACCCAACCTGGTGCAGGACGCTTATGCTGGTCTTTGCATCTCCACAAAAATAGAGCCCAGTGTCTTTGTGTTAATAAAAACATGATGCCAATAGTAAACGAAATTTCAATAATTATCCGATTGTGTAAGTTTGTTTTAATTCAACCATAAGACATGCTTTTTGTAGAAAGTTATGTCATTTATTTGATTTCAAATTGCATTTTTATTGTAAATCAAACTGTGTTTATCAGCATTTGTCAAGTCTTTTGCCCAAAACTCAAATAATACTCAAGAGGATACTTTTGACTAAATACTGTAAAAATAATTAACAGTCATTCCAACGGTAATTCGACAGTTATTTAGATTGTTGACAAAATGTAATTAATATCACTCAGTTTCTAATAGCAAATGATTACTCCTGAAAGTCCATTAATAAATAATGTTAAATGTCTCTGTGGAATTTTTTTGATTCCAGGATCAAAGTTTGATCCAGTTGTCATTCTACTTGGAGCGCTGTTGGCCTGCTGTGTGACTGTGATTGTAGTCCTCATTTTCTACATTAATGGGAGGAGAGTTTGTGACCATTGCAACGGTAGGTTCACCATATTTTACTTTTTTGTTTCAGTTAAAGTTTCCTCCACTCAAAAACATGTTTTGCTTTTTGTTGCTTCACTTGGATGTTGGACCTTCACTGTGCAGAATGAGGTATGTGCAGAAGTTGACACTCAAATGCTGGTTTCACATTAATCTGCTGAAGTTGGAGAGTTTCTCTGTGAACACCTTGAATCTGAGTTGAAAGGACATGGCTGGCCATTTTCTATATTTGTCTTATTGTCAACAAATGACATGTGCAGAGACCTCACCAACAATGAATTAATCCCACTTACAAGTATTGTCTGTGTATCCGAATCCTATTCCTCTGTGCCATAGACCTCCATAGTTATCCATTAAATATTAAAAACATGTCAATGAGCCACACTGTTGCACTGGACGACATGTTTATTCATTATGCAGAGTTTGGACATGGTAGTTTGTTCAGAAATGGCCCCAAAGACTAATAACAGTGTCATCAATGAGTGGTTAGATGTTGATTTTTCATTGTTGGTCACTATCACAATTAAAAAGTGTCAGAATAAGATTAATTCATTTTTTTTGTTACAATTTTGTAAACATTTAAGTAGTGGACCATTTTATGAGTTCACTATAGAGTATTTATATTTCTAATTATATCAATTTCCCAAACTAGCTTGTAACTTCCATTGTCTGATGAATGTTCATCATGTGAATGATGAGTAAATCTTTTTATATATGTGTAATGAACTTTTAAGTTCACATGTTACATGACATTACAGTCTAGTTTCTAATGAGCAAAGCTCTTCACCAGTGACTACTCAGTGCTCAGGGGCCACAAAGGACTGAAGCTGGGCACATCACAAGTGTTTAACTGTAATACCACGACCTTATCAATGTGATCAAAGTCTTTTTTTGTTCATTTCTGTCTTTTAATGAGACACAAATACACTGATATGACATCAGTAAACATTCCCACTGTGTACACACTCAAGGTTTTGCTTTTATTAACAGGAGCAACAGGAGCTTCTCATGATCTTGGACATGAAAAGTCAACAGTGGATCAATCAAACCTGGTAATTATGCTTCTGGTAAATATGTGTGTTGCCCTGTTTGCACTGGCTAAATCCAGGAGGTATAAAGCAAACTATAATAAATTCACTGTTAAGTGACACAAATGTTTGTTATTATATGATAAAAAAAATGGATAAAGTCCAAAAGTATAAATTCAACAAAGATCAGTGAGAAATATCAAAGGAATATTTTAAAAGAAGTGTGTTAAGCTCTCTTAGGCAATGTAAATAATCAGATATGTCACTATATAAATATTATAGTAACATTATTAAGGGCCAAAAATAATAAAGTAAATGAACAAGTGTACCAGATTGTTTAGTAAGTCAGCTCTTTATTATATTGTTTCCACCTGCATATTGCTCACATTTTCAATGCAGTTGTGTCCAATAATATAACACATCTGCTGCTTTCATGACAGAAGAATGAATAATCAATAACACATTTCACATTTAGGCTAATGACACTGATTAAATAAACCACCCAAGGAAATAACTTTATTGTTTACTATCTCCAAAATTTAATAACACACAAACATTATGATATTTCTTCGCAGGATGGTGAAGCAAAGGTAGTGAACTATGCAGCGCTGGATTTTTCCACAAGTAAAGTAAAAAGAGGGAATAAGAAGAGGAGAGAGTACACACGGTGTGTATACTCTGATGTTACATCAGATTACCACACTCAGCAAATCCCCTCTCTTTAGGCAGAGAAGGACCTTTACACTGCTACTCACAGTTCTTCTTGTTTTAGGGTAACATGTTATTCTCAGCTGCCACCCCATAATGTGCACAGAGAAAGAATACGAGGCAGTTTTGCATCAGTCATTACGTGTATTCTGTATCTTGTACACAGAAGATTTTCAGGCAAAGTGCTCTCAAAAGTTAAAAGATTCAGTTCTTGACAAAAGCCAATAATCTCAAATGCCTTTCTTTTAAAAATTCATAATGTACATTTGTTTATGTAAAACAAAAGCAAAACATATAAACAAACATCAATTTCTTTTAGTATAATACCTTGACCTGGCATTGATAATATATGTGGGTAAAGGGGGATTGTTCAAGCCTTAAAAATGCAAATCAGATAAAGGAGGCAAATAGGAAATCGTCCTCATGATTCATTTTAAGATGAATGTTTAAAAAGACAGTTTGGGTGTCATCACAAGCTTCTTTGAGGAATTTAGTAAAAAAAAATCCGCAAAATTTAAAGTCTAAAAGATACGGTATGCTAAAGATTATCCCAAAATGTTTAACTATTAAATGTCAATACTTTCATGATGATTCATTCCTGTTTTTGAAGTAAATAAAAGACATTGGTGTAGACACAATTTTCCTCCCTTGTTTTTGCATTCCTTTTCCCTGCTTTGCCAGTTGTCTTCTTGGTTGGTGCAGAATAAACCAAATAGTCCTCATATATCTGAGGAAATAAATCATGCATGTCAATATAAAAAGGTGCAAACAGAAAAAAAACATGCTGAAAACTTTTTGAGTGACATCTTATCTTTAAATTCCTTACCTGCTGACCACCACTGGCTGTTTCAGCATGTGTTTGCAGAGCGGCGGCAGCTTTATTATAAAAATAATTATTATAATTTACACAAGAAAATAATGATAAATAATCAGCAACACAGGCTTCATTGGTTTTACTTTACTGGAAATGAATGTTCCAGTAATATGACTTATACACAACTCTAATGTGAATCTAAAGATGTTACAGTTTTTATCAAATACTGTTTGAGAGATTGATGTCTGAGTAATTTCTCTTACCGTTACAACAATCACAAGATTTGTTCTTGATGCGATATATGAGGAAGGCAACCAGACTTATAGCCAAAGCAGCACACAGCAGAGAGATAACTGTGTTGGCTTTCTGTAAATCCCAACTGCTGACAACTGAAGTTTTATGAAAAGAAGGAAATTAGTCAACGTTATGAAAAAGTAATAAATCATTTTGGTATTATGATAAGATGATGTTACATGAAAAACACATTTATTTGATAGTTAATCTAAATGGATTGTACTTGACTCCTGATAAAACACACACAAATATGATCATTTCACCAAAATTAATTTACCTTCAGTGTTGAGTTTTGTTCCATTTCCAAATAATATCTCTCCACATGTGACCACAGCACAGTAGTAAGTCTCAGCATCAGAGGAGCTGACCTCCTTAGAGAAGCTGTAGACACATTTCTGTGGAGAGCGAGTCTCAGGACTCTTTTCACATTCATCACCACTGTTTCCATGAGCGTACATAAAACTGGGATGAGATTCATCTGATCCAGCTCTGAACCAGTACACTCTGTGTTCTTCTGGACACTTTTTATTCTCAGAGTCAGACAGCACTGAACACTGGAGAGTCACAGAGTCTCCTGGATGGACTGGATCAGATGGAAAGTCTTGAATGATGGCAGTGATATCAGGTTCTGGTCCTGGGGAAATGAAAATACAAATTATGAACATGTTTTACTCACTTTAATGAAAACAGTTACACACCTTCATTCTTATACGAAGAACACTTTCATATAATCTATGGAAACATAAAAATGTAAATATGTAAACTGTTTTTATAAATGGTGTTGAATGTAAGCAGATGAGCTGATGATTACGTTAAGGAACGTGAAATATTTGCTTGCTGATTTTTACTTACCTTCAATCCTCAGAAATGTTCCGTTCAAAAATGTCAAATGACGTTGGTTTACTTTTATACAGTAATAAAGTCCAGTATCACTTAGCTTAGTTTTATCAATATGCAGGACAAATGTCCCAGGCTCTTGTTTTGCTGTAATGCGAGAAGTCTTATCAACACCATCATAATCAAAGGCTAATGTTCCTCCCAAGAATTCAGGTACGTTTCCAGAAACAAGCCTGATCCAGAACAAGGTTGTTGTTTCAGACTCAGCTCTCTGGCGGATACATGTCAGAGTCACATTATCTCCAACACCAACAGTCTTTGTCACAAAGATCTGATTGTCTGCGCATCCTGAGAAAAAGATAAAAATAAACACAGAGCAATAATAAACAACATATATAGAATTATATATGCTTTCTGCTAAATTGCTGCAAGAAGATAACAGTATAACTGAAATATATCTGGAGTAAAGCTGACTTTATATACTTACGCCCAACTCTGAGCATGAGCAGGATATAAAATCCAAACAGCATTTTCTTGTAAATTCACATAAGACAGCAGTTAATTTAAACAGGATCAGAAGATGATCTGCCTTAATGTAATCATATGAAATGGGAGGGAACAATTCCAGAACAATCTGATTGGCTGCTTGTTATGTTGGCATTTCCGTGTACTACCACAGCGGAAATAATATCAAACATCTTTTCAACTTAAACACATGAAACAACACCAACAGTGAGCTTTTGTTTCATGTTTCATGGTGTGTTTCTATTACTGACACTGAGAGTAAATACAAGAGATGATTTTATTCAATCTTGATGTGAACTACAATAATCTCAAATACTCCTGTTCGTAACATTTTGTCTAGTTTTTTCTACAATATTTGGATGGACTTTTCAGCTGATAATTATGGTCAAGTTGTTCAGGACACACACAATTACCACCATAAATTAGACATAATTTTATATCAAAGGGTAATCTGTCAAGAAATGTCAGGAGGATTTGTCAGGTTTTCATTTGTAGGACGAAGAAGTGTCACTTTTAGAGCATTGTTGTCATTACCACAATATTTATTGGCCAGTAGACTGGTTTTGAGAATCCCTAAAATTCATAGCAAGTGCTGTTTTTGTGATTGACAGGGTGATATAGTGTCCATTTACAGCACAATTTATCTCATTGTTTGGTCTATACTAACCCTATAAAACTCAAAATCAAACCAACAGATGTTCAGATATCTTTTTAAACAAAACCTTGATGTTGAGTAATTCTGCAAACCCAAGATTATGTTTAATGGTGGAGATTTCTGGAGATTTCATTTTTTTAATCATTATTACGGCAACTTAAAGACCCCCTCCACTCAAAAATAGGTTTTGCTTCTTGGTTCCTTAAGTTGGATGTTTGGCCTTCACTGTGCAGAGTTTGACACTAGAAGGCTGTTTTCAAATTTATCTACTGAAGAAGGAAAGTTTCTCTGTGCTTGTTGAAAATCTGACTTTAAGGGGCGGGCCTATGAGAATGATTTGTGACCATAGACTATAAAAAAGATGGACGTAGCCACTGTGATGTCATCCACTGAGTTCTGAAGAGTGGTTCTGAAGATCAAAGTTGGTGGCTCTGGCCATCACCATCTTGGCACTGCCTGACTCCGCCTGACTCCTGGCTAATCCAAAATGGGCAAAGAGGTGAAGCTGAGGCGGGCCGAATGAAGCCTGGTTGCTGAAACAAACTACATAGTGACACCATATGCTCAACATATGCATCTTAGAATGGTAGGATTTATATAAAGGATGACAATATTGCTCTTTAATTAGCACTAAACATGATATAGTGATGTCTTTTAGTGATCAAATACTTTTTTGCTGAAGCATGACACCAACAATTCCAAGGTTGGGCTTAGGTTGGATTTGATCAAAATACATGTAATTTGCTCTTTCTGTACATCACTGCAGTCTTTTAGTAAAAGTCAGATGACTCAACAAACAGAAGATAAGATTACAACAAACTTTTCACTTGCTAAATGTTCATTTTAAAGGGGGTATAGATGCCACTAGCCATCAACTTAAAATTTAACATATAATATATCTGTAAATAAAGAGGCCTATGTCTGGTGTAAAATCCTGCAATAATGTCTGTAGCACTCAGTTGAATAGGAAATTATGTAAAATAAAAAAAAATGCATCCAGCCATTTGCCACACTGACAGAAAAAGATAGAGGGGCTGTCTTATATATTGTGGGAGGCAGCCAATCCAGATGTTCCACATCATCAGTGATGACCCGCCCACTGTGCCTGTCAGTCACATCAGCAGGAAGAGCTGATGATTCTAGTCAGGGGGCTGGTGAAAGGAGAGCAGAGCACAACTCTGTCACAGCGCTATCACAGAAACCAATTCAGCTGCACATAGTGTAGAACCTGCATGTTTTGACCTGAGGAAAGGGGCTTGTGTGAAAAGGGGAGAAAAATCACAAATAAAATAATAATAATTCAGCTGAAGGCAGAATTCCTGGCTCAAAAAGGGGAGAAAATCACTAATAACCCAGCTGAGTTTTGAACCCTTGAAGACCGTGTTGTGAGGCAGCATGTTAATCATTGAGAGACTATCCCAAAAGGGTGTTTTTTGTAACAAAAGAAAGCTTTTCACAGGCAGTAAAACAGTAAAAATGCCACCTTGCTACCACATGAAAAGGGTGGTGGACACATTCACAATAACAAGACTGAACCAGCTGACATGACAATGCAGTCAAGTGCAACACCACAGGCTCTGGTATCAAAAAAAAGACAAACGTGGAGGTTTCTAACACTCTACTTCCTTCACCTGCTCGTATGTAGGTGTACTTGTATAGAGAATGAAACTAGATAGACTGATAATGTAAAGGGTCAAAACTGCAGCAACACTTGTCTGCATTTCTGTTTGTGGTTAAGTCTGACGGTCTGACAAAAAATTGTTCTTACTACTACAAGTGTTGAACGGCACATCAAAATGACCATATTGTACACAATGCTGTGTCCAGCAAGGTGGATACAGCAACAGGAAAAACTGTAAAATGTAATTTAAAAAAGCCCTGCAGTAAATACTTTCATGTACTTTGTGTCCTGCTTTGTACTTTCTGCTTTTTCTTTTTGTGCACAGTACTGCTTGCAACCACAACACAAACAGACACAGATAAACACGCATTCACAGTCAACACTGGCCAACAAATGATGCATGGAAAGTTAGGCGTTATTGTGGTTGGGCTTTCAATGTAAGGTGTTGTTTTCATTGGTAGTTGCTGTGAGAGGGGGAGTGCTACTCATTCACTCGTCCCACCCCGGTCGGTTTCAACCATGATCTGAAAGTTAAGTTTGTCCGATTATTATTTGACCTCCTTGTTAAAGTCTGTTCATGTGTGTATGGTTGTACCTTTAAAAACAATTTGTATTTATAGACATTACTTGTAATTAAAATGAGCATTTCAAACAATAATTTCAATTTATTCAATAAAAATGAGACTGCCAAAACCTCTTGCAGCTTGTTTCTCCTGTTTTAATCTCACCACCTACAGTATATCCTGTTGAAGCTCACAGTCAGGTCTGTTCTGAGTAAACAGCTTCAGTTGTTGGTCAAAGGGCGGAGCAATGGCCCACCGCAGCGTTTGTCATTCAGTGTAGCTGTTGCATGTGGCTTTGCTCGCCTGTTCTCAAGATAGACGTGCAGAATGTGTTTACAAAGTGATGTGAGACAAGCAAGATGGAGGTGTTTATTCATTTGAGTAGCTTTCTCCTTACATTTTTATACTGCATATTTTTTGTAAACATCTTCTTTAATAATGAAACACCAGCTTACCCGTGAGGTCTCCACATCTCTTGACTTTCTGTGTGGTTTTGGCCACATTTCCTCTGGCTTTCCCCTGCAACTGCCCCTCAGATCCGCAGGCTACCACTTATGCTATAGTTAATGTTATTTCTAATGTCTTGTTTCCTCTTCTTAAACCATCCAAACATCCAAATTCTACCAAATACAGGTTTGGAATTAAATTAGTGACGTTCTCATTAGGCTACTCATCTATTTCTGCATAGATTACTAATGTCATCCTGAACTGCGGGTTCAGGATGACATTAGTTTAACTTAATGCAAGCACTGAAAGCAAAACAGCTGTATTACAGCAAAAGACCAAAAATACCTCTTACAGCTTTAACTCCAACATTGGGTACGTTCACATGCACATTCCACTATTATTCCGATATGACATTATTCTGAATTTGATACGGGTCGTGTAAACAGCATTTTCTGTTTGGATATTCCAAATTAGGCCTTATCCTGAATGTAGCATTTTCTAATTAAAATGTGAGATATAGCAGTATTATTCTGGTTTTAGGAGCATTCTTCGGACATGTATACATTTGGAATATGCACCTCAATTGGGGTTTTTACCACAGTTTGCAACACACGGCCTTCTTGCCTGTTGACCTCTGCACAGGCAAAATGGCATATACTGGAGCAGGAAGGCAAACAGAGGAGAGGAATGAGAGGGAGGAGAGTGGAGAGATGTGCACCCTCTTCATGACAGGGACGGAGGGGTTTGTTATTATACTGACTGATGGTGATGACTCAGCAATGTAGTAAACATCATGGGACAACCGAGCCACTGGATGTGCCTGTAACTATAAAAGTATCATATCAATATCACTTGTCAGGCAGCAGCTCACTAATGTTTTTCATCTTGCTGTTTTACTTCACTGCCTGCGGAGATCTTGTGATTCTTGTTCCAACTGGAGCAGAAGGAAACCCTGAAAACCCTCTGCATGTAAATGGGAATATTGGTGTAATCATCTTCATTCTCCATGTGAACAGCTTAGTAGGAATACTGTCTTTTTCTAAGGGCAAAAATAGAAATATTTTGTGCATGTAAGCATAGTCAGTGTCTATGTTGTTTCCCATTAGCTATCAAGCTTTAAGCTAGCGTACCCAAAAACATCACTGAGGTTTTGTCTTCACTATGAAGACAGAATGATATTTTTATCATGCAGCCATCAGGCCCAGTTGTTGTAGGTTAGTAAATAGCTCCAAAGTGTAAGCGTATTTCCAATTAAAAGCCCTGCACACCAATGATACTCCTACACAGGTGAATTCACTTAATCTGGCTGATTCTCAGATCTGTGTGGGTGTCTACAGGCTGTTTGATTGACATCTATGTGACTGCGAAAGGATTTGATGGTCAATTGTGTCGAATGCAGCACTAAGATCTAACAGGACAAGTATAGAGACAAATCCTTTGTCCGATGCATTAAGGAGGTCATTTGTGACTTTCACCAGTGCTGTCTCTGTGCTATGATGCACTCTAAATCCTGACTGAAAATCCTCAAATAAACTATTGTTATGTAGAAAGTCACATAACTGATTAGAGACTGCTTTCTCAAGGATCTTAGAGAGAAATGGAAGGTTAGATATAGGTCTATAATTGGCTAAAATGCCTGACTCAAGAGTAGGCTTCTTAAGAAGAGGTTTATTTACAGCTACTTTAAAGGACTGTGGTACATAGTCTGTTACTAAAGACAGATTGATCATATCTAGTAAAGAAGTGCTAACTAAGGGTAAGGCTTCCTTAAGCAACCTAGCTGGGATGGGGTATAAGAGACAGGTTGATGGTGGTCATGTACACTCCAGTATTGTTTTAACTTTGCTGGGGTCAACCTGTGCAGGTGCCTAATTAGCCAAAATAACTGAAAACAGCTGTGTGTGAATTGTTTTCATGTTACAGTATCGTGTTTGTTATTTCTAGCTCCATTACAGGCACCCCTACACATTTGTGCTGACAGTTTCATGTTATTCTACACTCTGTGGTGGTAATGTGGCTAGAAACACAGCATTGCTACAGGAGGAAGATCATTGCTAGCTAACAAACATGGCTAAAAACAATGCAGGTTTCAAAGTATGAGGTAATTTTTTTTTTCAAATGTTTTATATGGAAAGAGTTACAGTATGTCTCAAGGAAGCACACAATGTGTTCTGGTAAGAAACGATGAAAATATAACTCTTTGTTTAAAAGAAATCTACACAGGTCATCTTTGTGCCTGTGCCGTGTGCGTATGTTGGTAGGTGGCGATATCCAAACATAATGGTAAAAACATTGCTTCATAGCTCCATCTTTAAATACACACACAGTTGTTAGACAAAGGCATCTGTGTTTATGCTAATCTAAGCTAAACATAAAAACAGGAATTACAGATCATCAATCAAGCTGCAAGCATCAATCAAACTGGGAGATGCACTGACTCTCCAATGTTCACTGCTCTCCAAGAACACAACAAAAAACACAGATCGGTGTCCAGGTGAACACATCGTGTACTGGTTTAGAGCTGGATCAGGAGGATTTCATCCAGGCATCATTTACACTCACAGAAAGAGGAGTGATGAACGTGTGGAAAAGAGCTGTGTTTACAGTCTGTCCAAAACTATGCAGGACTCCTCTGATACTGGGACTTACTACTGTGCTGTGGTCACATGTGGAGAAATCCTGTTTGGTGAAGGAACTAAAGTGGACACAAGTATGTATTTACACTTGTATTCAAATCATAAATGGACTTTGCATAAATATATTTAGCCTGGTTAAAATAAATTAGATTTTGGCCTTTTAACCCTCCTGTTATGTTCCGGGTCAAATTGACCCGTTTTAAAGTTTGAAAATCTAGGAAAAATAGTTAAAAGTATTTTTTCAGTATGAAACTTCTTCTGCTTGCCTTAATTAGTGTAATCAACATATAATATGAAAATGGTTCATCTCACATATCTGCAACCACCCCCTGCATGTTTATATCACATAGATACTGTTCGGGTCAATTTGACCCAGCAGTCAAACTGGAGGTAAAAGGGTGTCAGAAATGTCAGACTATTTTTTTCTTTGCAACTGTGAGACATATTTCATCCCAATCACTCACACACACACACACACAGAGCACACACACACACTCAGTGCACACACAGAGCACACGCACACACACACACACAGGTGCAGGTGTTATGATATTTGACGAGAACCATTTATGTTCTCGCGGGAAAACTCCACCCACATTCAGTGGACACTCAACAGGGGAGGGGCAAAACATATAAAAGATTCTCTGCATGGGAGTCCTACCAACATTACACTCTGTCAGGCAAACTTTTACAAAATGAGCAGCAGAAACAAAAGGACGACAGTCCAGGAGGCTCTGGAAGTCATCATTGATCATGACAGTGAAATGGAGGGGGATGTGTCTGAAGATGAAGACCATCTTGAGCTAAATTCTGATTCTAATGATTCTGATTTTGAACCAGATGAGGGAATTGCTATTCCTATTCCTCCAAGCAAGACATTCATGTCAAAAAATGGTGAAATACAGCTGACGATGTCAAGACAAGCATGACCTGTGTGAAATGTGCAAAATTCATTTGCACAAAGCACAGTGTGGTGACATGTCACTCGTGTGCTGTGTACATGTACACAGGTAATGGTCCTAATTGAACCATTACCTGTTAGAGGTAAGGAACACCATTGCACTAAATATTGATAGAATAGTTAGTAATGGAGTTAGTAATGAAATATTCACACTGCTTGTTAGGATTTTTTTGGTTTCGGACATCTTTTGGATTAGTTTGTTGCTTTCTCCAAAGTTTAAATTCCCCCTCCACTCAAAAATATGTTCTTCTTCCTGCTACTTCAGTTGGATGTTTGAACATTAGCGTGCAGAATGATGTATGTGCAGACTTCTTGTGACTATGCAACCAGTTTGGAAGCCAATTCTGGTCCAGTTTGTATCCTACACAAGTGTGATGTGGAAATTTGAAACCTGAGTACAAATACTCTGAGAAGATCTTGTGTCCAGCAGTTGAACTTTTTAAATGAATAATATTCGCATATTCATAGATTATGAGTGGATTATAGAGATTAAAAGGGAGAAGGAGTAGATGTCATTTCAAGGACTTTAATGAGGTATTTTTCATATTTCTTAAAATTTTTAAGAAAGTGTCTTAGGGCCCTACTTTAACTGCACAAGTGTAACAACAAATGCAGCATGGTAGGTCTTGGGTACACTGACTGTGTGGGCGTCTTCATGCACATGTGCTGTTTTGGTTCATGAATGTGCAGCATCGCCAAGTGCAAATAGGCTGGGTGAAGAGATGAATACAAATCAATGGGTGTGGTTATTATTAAATACTCTCTTGGCCAATCACATTCCTGGTCTCAGCACTGAAACAGTTGTGCCAGTCAATGACATGATAATGACAGCTGAACAAAGGGAAAGCTTTTCTTCAGGAAATATCTGCACCAAACCATGAACACACATCACCACAAATCTGCAGCCAAAGACAGAGGGTGTAGGGTTTTTTATATCAGTTAGTAAGGCTACTATAATAACGTTAAAATAAAAAAAATAAAAAATTCAATTTGGTGAAGTTGTTTATATGACTGAATTGAACTGACATTATTTCAGCCATAATTCTAATCAAATTCAAACCAACATAAAACAACTCGCTTTGCGCTCCTTCATTTGAATGAACCTTACACCTGTTTGCACCTCTCCTTCCATCTCAGCACCATGTGCTGTGGCACACAGACGGGCAAAACCAGTTTCAAGGTCAGGAAAATACCGAACAGTCAGAAATAACAGTCGGAGCGCTGTTTACATTGGTCTTTGCATCTCCACAAAAATAGGGCGCAGTGTCTTAGTGTTAATAAAAATATGATGCCAAAAGTCAACAAAATCTAATAATTATCTCATTGTCTAAGTTTGTCATTCATACACATTGAAAAGGGATTAATTCATCCATAGTAAATACTTCATGCATGCATTGTTTTTGCTTGTATCAATTGCAAATTTCACTTATAAATCAAACTGTGTTTATTAGCATTTGTCAAGTCTTTTGCCCAAAACTCAAACAAAAGAAGAGGATACTTTTGACTAAATACTATAAATATTCTAGTAAACATGCACATTGAAAGTAAAAGTCAAAAGAGTGAAATACCTAACAGTTATTCCAACAGTAATTCAACAGTTATTTAGATTGTTGACAAAATGCAATCAATGTCACTCAATTTCTAATAGCAAATAATTACTCCTGACAGTCCATTAATAAATAATGTTTAATGTCTCTGTGGAATTTTTTGGTTCCAGGATCAGAGTTGGATCCAGTTGTCCTTGTACTTGGAGCACTGTTGGCCTGCTGTGTGACTGTGATTGCCTTCCTTATTTTCTACATTAATGGGAGGAGAGTTTGTGACCATTGCAACGGTAGGTTCACCATATTTTACTTTTTTGTTTCAGTTAAAGTCCCCTCCATTCAAAAACGTCTTTTGCTTTTTCTTACTTCATTTGGATGTTAGACCTTCACTGTGCAGAATGATGTATGTGCAGAGTTTGACACTCAAATGTTGGTTTCACATTAATCTGCTGAAGTTGGAGTGTTTCTCTGTGCTCACCTTAAATCTGAGTTGAAAGGACATGGCTGGCCATTTTATATATTTGTCTTATTGTCAACAAATCACATGTGCAGAGACCAAACCAACAATGAATTAATCCCATTTACAAGTATTGTCTGTGAATCCTTATCCTATTCCTCTGTGCCGTAGACCTCCATCGTATCCGAAAACTATTAAAAACATGTCAGTGAGTCACACTGTTGCACTGGACGACATGTTTATTCCTTATGAAGTTTGGACATGGTAGTTTGTTCAGAAATGGCTCCAAACACTAATAACAGCGTCTTCAGTGAGTGGTTAGATGTTGATTTTTCATTGTTTGTCACTATTACAATTAAAAAGTGTCAAAATAAAATAAATCGTTGTGAATATTTTTTTTATAGTGTTACAACATTGTAAACTTTTAAATAGTGGACCATTTTATGAGGTCACTATAGCGTATTTATATTTTTGTCAAATTACATTAATTTCCAAAGCTAGCTTGTAACTTCCATCTTCTGATGAATGTTCATCACGTGAATGATGATTGAATCCTTTTATATATGTGTAATGAACATTTAAATTCACATGTTACATGATGTTATGATCTAGTTTCCAATGAGCAAAGCTCTTCACCAGTGACTGCTCAGTGCTCAGGGGCCACAAGGGACTGAAGCTGGGCACATCACAAGTGTGTAACTGTAAAACCACAACGTTATCAATGTGATCAAAGTCTTGTTTTTTTCATTTCTGTTTTAATGAGACACAAGCACACTGATATGACATCAGGAAACATATTCCCACTGTGAATACACTGAAAGTTTTGCTTTTATTAAGAGGAGCAACAGGAGCTTCTCATAATCTTGAAAAATCAACCGTGGATCAATCAAATTATCTGGTAATTATGCTTCTGGTAAATATATGTTGGTGTGTTGCCCTGTTTGCACTAGCTAGGTGTAGTGATCTAGATGAAAGTGTTTAAACTTTCTCCCTTTTTCCCTTTTTTCCTTTGTCAGATCCAGAAGGTACAAAGTAAAATAAAATAAATTCACTGTTTAGCAACATAATGTTTTTACTACATGATAAACCAGAGGTACAAATAAAAAATAGGTCACTGAGAAATATAGAAATATTTTTAAATACGTGTGTTAAGCTCTCTAAGACAATGTAAATAATCCTGTATGTCACTATAGAAATATTATAGAAACATTATAAAGAGCAAGAAATAATAAAGTAAATGAACAAGTGAACCAAATGATTTTAATGAGTCAGTACTTGTTGATATTGTTTCCACCTGCAGTCCTGTTCAATAATATAACACATCTACTGCTGTCATGACAGAGGAATGAATAATCAATAACACATTTAGGCTAATGACACTGATTAAATAAGCCACCTAAGAAAGTAACTTTATTGTTTAGTTAATGATGTTACAGTTGTAATCTCTGAATTATTTAATAACACGTAAATATTATATTTCTTGCAGGATGGTGAAGCAAAGACAGTGAATTATGCAGCGCTGGATTTCTCCACAATGAAAGTGAAAAGAGAGAATAAAATGAGGAGAGAAAACACACAGTGTGTTTACTCTGATGTTAGATTAGATTACCACACCCAGCAACACCCCTCTCTATAGGCAGAGCAGGACCTTTACACTGCTCCCCAACTCTCTGCAGAGGTCCGTAGCTTAGCTCGTTTTAGAGTTGCAGTATAATGTGCACAGACAGCGATAGGAGGAAGTTGAACATCAGTCAGAATGTGTGTTTTCTGAAAAGTGTTGCACCCAGCAGATTTCCAGACAGACTGCTCTCAAAAGTTGAGAAAGATTCAGTTCTTGAGAAAAACAATTAATCTCAACAGCTTTCAAAATTCATCATGCATATTTGTTTTTTTAAAACTAAAATAAAACATGGAATGTAATGTAATTTTATCCAAGATATAAAAAATCATTATTTTACAGAGTTCAGAGGTGAAAGGCATGGAACAGCTTAATCACTATTTTCACAGAAAATGTGACAACGAAAAACTTAATATAAGAAACAATCTGATGTGTGAATTAATCTGACCACTAAGCCCTGACAGCAGTGTAGACATAATTTTCTTCTGCTGCTTTTGCATTCCTTCTCCCTGCTTTGCCAGCTTTCTTCTTGGTAAAGGTTACTGCAGAATAAACCAATGAGTCCTGATATCTCTGAGGAAATAAATCCCAAAATATTGTGAGATGGTAAGTCAACGTAAGGACGTGCAAACAGATAAAACATGCTTTTAAAGTTACACATTATCTTTAAATTTCTTACCTGCTGACGTTGCTGACCACCACTGGCTGTTTCAGTATTTGTTTGCAGAGCAACAGCAGCTGTATTATAAAATAATAATAATAAAAATATGACTTATACACAGCACTGATGTGGATCTAAGGGTGTTATAGCTGTTACTAAATTCTGCTTGATAGATCAATGTTGCGTAATGAGTAATTTCTCTTACCATTACAACAATCACAAGATTTTCTCTTCATGCCATATATGAAGAAGGCTGTTACAGCCAGACTTATAGCCAAAGCAGCACACAGCAGGTAGATAATTGTGTTGGCCCTCTGTAAATCACACCTGCCGACAACTAAAGCATTATGGAAAAAAAAAAACAAATTAAAAAAAATAATTTAAGGTTACAAAACAGCAATAACTAATATACGGTATTTGATAAGATAATATGAAGAAGAACAAATGTTTTTTGATCTAAATGGATTGTGATTGATTCCAAATAAAACACATGATAGGATAATTTCACCATTATATGGAAATGAATTTACCTTCAATGTCCAGTTTTGTTCCATTTCCAAATAATATCTCCCCACATGTGGCCACAGCACAGTAGTAAGTCCCAGCATCAGAGGAGCTGACGTTCTTAGAGAAGCTGTAGACACATTCCTGTGGAGAGCGAGTCTCAGAACTCTTTTCACATTCATCACCACTGTTTCCATGAGCGTAAATAAAACTAGGATGAGATTCATCTGATCCAGCTCTGAACCAGTACACTCTGTGTTCTTCTGGACACCTTTTATTCTCAGAGTCAGAGAGCACTGAACACTGGAGAGTCACAGAGTCTCCTGGACGGACTGGATCAGATGGAAAGTCTTGAGTGATGGCAATGATATCAGATTCTGATCCTGTGGTATTGAAAACACAAAAATAAATATGTTTTACTCATTTTGATTAGGAAGCATAATAGGGTGAGGGTGTTGAAGTTACAATTATTTATGTTTAAACAAAAGACAAAAATCTGCATCATGCTTAAAACAAAGATTTATGTCTGACTTACATGTTAATTATGTAAACGTACTAACTTAAATGTAAAATTTCTGTTATAAATGACATTTTATATCCACATAACTCTACAATTCTTATGACATGTCACATTTTTGTTGCTGTTTTTGCTGTATTTACCTTTGATTCTTAGAAATGTTCCACTCAAAAATGTCATGTGGCTTTGTTTAACTTTTATACAGTAGTAGACTGCAGTATCGCTTAACTGTGTTTTATTAATATGCAGAACAAATGTTCCAGGCTCTTGTTTTGTTGTAATGTGATGAGTCACCTCATTAACAACATCATAATCAAAGGCAGGTGTTCCACCCAAAATTTCAGGAAAGGTTCCTGAAACAAGCCTGATCCAAAATATATTTGTTAATAGCCAAGATTTCTGGCGGGTACATGTCAGAGTCACATTTTGTCCAACACCAACAGTCTTTGACGCAAAGATGTGATCGTTGGTGCATCCTGGAAAAAAATTCAAACAAAGCAGGGATTAACAGCAGAGATACATTCATATATGTCATATGTACTAATGCAAGAAAATGACAATTTATTTGAAATACATCTGGAGTAAATCTGACGTCTACATATACTTACGCCCAATTCCGAGCATGAGTAGTATAGAAAATACGATCAGCATTTTCTTGTTTTATCAGTTGAGACAGTAGTCAGTTTAGACAGTATAATAAGATAATTCACTTTAATATGATCACATTAAGTGGGAGGGAACAATTTCAGAGCAATCTGATTGGCTGTTCGTTATGTTGGCGTTTCACTGCACTACCCCCGTGGAAATATGTCACCCAAAACTTTCCAACTTAAACACATGAAACAACACCAGCAGCTTTCTCACGTTTGGTTTTCATGGTGGGTTCCTTACAGTGGAACACTTACTGTAAACACAACAAATATATTGTTGTGTTTACTGTATATTGTGCCTAAACAATATTTCTCTTGTTTTCCTCGGTAGATTGTTCCATATTACTAAACCAACAGCCTTTAAACTCAATTTTTATGTTCATTGTCAACAGTTTAAAATTATTTCTACAATATTTGTGCATGGCAACAGTATGGGTAAGGTAAAACACAATATTGGTACCATAACGAGATAGAAGCTCCATCATACCACATGAACTGCACACTGCTTCTGCATTAGCACTGGACAAAAGGGTTTGATGGAAATGAGGTACTGCAGAATGGTCTGATATAAACGTACTTCTTAAGGAGACTGGGCTTTATTTATGCTTCTTTAATTTATGGATGATATGTTTCTGAGGATCTGATCAATTTGTAAACCTAGCTTATTATATTTAACATCCCAGCAACGAAACAGCAGCACAGCTGAAATGTTAAAAGTAATAAGTTTTCAACTATCAACTATCACATCAAGCATATTAGTCAGCTTGATTAAAATACAATGATAAGATTAAAATATTGAAGTCATAAGATTCATTTATGGTTCTGCATTATGGCTCTGCAGCAGCTATGTGTGTAGGCTCTGTGGCTACACTGTAGCTAAAGTCCACCTCATCAAAAGTGTGACTGTACAACACATTTATGAACCACAGAGATTACTGAGAAACCACTTTGGGACCACAAGAACTGTGATTGGTCAGCATGGGCTTGTTGTGTTTTCTTCTACAAGTCTCTGATTGTTGATAGTGAAAACAACATTAAGCAAGTTGAAGAAATAGTCTTTATTTATAACCAAGAGAACTAATAGGCATAAATGTGTAATTTCCACTGGTAGTTCTGGTTAAGCTATTCAGGACACAAAAAAAAATCACCATAAATTAGATTTAATTTTATCTTGTATCATATATCAAGAAACTTTAGGAGGATTTCTCAGATTTTCATTTGTGGGAAGAAGAAGTGACATTTTTAGACCATTGTTGTCATTACTACTATATTTATTGGCCAGTAGCCTGGTTTCCAAAATACATTTGATGCTTTTTTTGTGATTAATGGGGGTGGGCCTATGTGCATGATTTGTGGTATCACAACTAGATTGTAAGCTAATGTTGTCCAATTTATACAGTTGTGATGTGGAAACGTGATGCCTCCAGTACACATACACAGAGAATTGACTTTCTGTGAAGTAGGACACAGCAGTTAAACTTTCGAAATGAACAATAGATGCATCTTCATAGATTTTGCAATGAGGGAGAAGGAGGAGATGTTATTTTAAGCATTTTAATGAAGTAATTGGACTTTTATTGTGGAAAAAAAATTAGACACAGATTATTGTTCCAAGCAGAGTATTCTCTATATATCTTACAACATGTCTGGAGGGGATCTTTAAATAAAACTACTTGTTTAAGGTTCGGGAAAGATGATCATAATAGCAAATAAACCACAGTGTGATGACAGACATACTATGACAGATGTCTGGCAGATGACAGACACCACACCAAATGGCACACTACTTCCTGCCAGTGTTGTAGTCGAGACTCGAGTCCCTAGTCTTGCAATAATGTCGAGTCCGAGTCCAAGTCACCAAAGAAGAGTCAGAGTCATTACAGTTGAGTCTGAGATGAGTTCCAAGATGGGCTCCAGTGCTCCACTCTGGCATAGTCAAAGAGCTGATATACAAATAAAAAAGGTCTACAGTAAACAAAAATGACACAGCTCTGATTTAATATTAATATTGATGCACCGATTGCAATTTCCTTGGATTTTTGGCAATTCTGATTGTCTTTATAAGAATTAAATAAGTAACTTCCATACCAACGACGATGTGTGTGTGTGGCTGTGGTGTCTTTGAATTGTGTGCGTGACGTGCATGTTCTGTATGTGTGTGGCTCCATCTTTAGGGATTACAAATTGAGTTACACTGGGTCAAGCCTGGGCCTTGACGTCACACTGTAATTCTTAAGCAGGAAGGGGACATATTCTCCTCTCCTTGAGACTCCAGCTGTCTGTGATGTTTTGGGGAAAGCAGAAACCTCTCTGATAGAGGCTAAATCAGCATTGCCATGGTCACCAAGGTCGGAGGAGGCTTTCCTAGAGATACACAGATAGGTGGATGTGTAGATTCTATTGACGCAGTCAGGCATTCAAAACAAATCTCCTGTCAGTGGCCTGAAATTCCATGCAACGTGACCTAAACTGACATGAGTAAAATGTAGTTCCTTGTTTAGAAACTAGTGAACCAATTAGACTAATTTTTCATATTGTAGGCTGATCTGTCAAGGTTAAAGACTAAGACTCATACCTTCAGAGGACAGAATGGAAAGAGACAGAATCCGAGTTGCAGATGACTTTGATGTTCACTATTTCAGTTCTCCTTGATCAAGTACTTCAATAAACCTTTTCAGCTTTAAGACATCAAAGGCTTGTGTCCATTTTTCTCCACTGAGGTGCAGACCATCGCTCAAAATATCCACAGCAATCAGTGCTGAAAATCAAGACTCGAGTCGGACTGGAGTCTGAGTCCTGGACTCGAGTACTACAACACTGCTTCCTGCACTGGAACTGAACAACAGCACTGGATGTTAATGTCAGTACCTACTGCAGAAAAGTTTGCATAATACGTACTACTTATTGCCATGTGCAGTATGTGCATTTTAGAATGGCAAGATTCAAATAAAAAACAGCAATATGGCTTTTTATTAGCACTAAACATAAAATATTTTCCTGTTCTAATACTTTTTTGCCAAAACATGGCACCAACTCTTCCAGGGATGGGGTTAGATTGGATTTGGATTGGATTGGATCAAAACATGTATAATTTGGTCTTTCTGTACATCACTGCAGTCTTTCAGTGAAAGGGAGATGAATAAACCAACAGAAGATAACATTTACAATAAACTTCTCGCGAGCTAAATTTTCATTTTAAAGGGGGTACTGATGCCACTAGTCTTTAAATATAGATATCACACAACATACTGTATATATTGTAAATAAAGAGGCGTATGTCCCCTGGTCTGGTGTAAAATCCTGCAATAATGTCTGTAGCACTCAGTTAAATAGGAAATTGTGTACAATTTAAAAAAAGCATCCAGCCATTTGCCACACTGATACACAAAGACAGAAGGGACGTCTTAAATATTGTGGGAGGCAGCCAATCCAGATGTTCCACATCATCAGTGATGACCCGCCCACTGTGCCTGTCAGTCACATCAGCAGGAAGAGCTGATGACTCTAGTCAGGGGGCTGGTGAAAGGAGAGCAGAGCACAACTCTGTCACAGTGCTATTACAGAAACTAATTCAGCTGCAGGTAGTGTAGAGTTTCTGACTCAACTAACCTGCATGTTTTGATCTGAGGAAGGGGACTTGTGTGAAAAGGGGAGAAAATCACAAATAAAATAACCCAGCTGAGATTTGAACCCAAGACCTTGTTGTTGTTAGGCAGCATGTTAATCACCGAGAGACTATCCCAAAAGGGTGTTTTTTGTAGTAAAAGGAAGCTTTTCACGTGCAGTAAAACAGTAAAAATGCCACCTTGCCACCCCATGAACAGTGGTGGACACATTCACGATAACAAGACAGAACCAGCTGACACTATAATGCAGTCAAGTGCAACACCACAGGCTCTGGTATCAAAACAAAAGTGGAGCTTTCTGACATGTTACTTCCTTCACCTACTTGTATGTAAGTGTAGGTGTATAGAGAATTAAACTAGATAGATTGATAATGTAAAGGGTCAAAACTGCAGCAAAACTTGTCTGAAGATTGATTTCTGTTTGTGGTTAAGTCTGACAGTCTGACTACTACAAGTGTTGAACAACACATCAAAACGACCATACAGTACATATAAACCAGCGGTTCCCTAACACAAAGCTGTGTCCAGAAAGGTGGATACAGGAACAGTAACAACTGCAGTAAATACTTTCATGTACGTTGTGTCCTGCTTTGTACTTTCTGCTTTTTCTTTTCGTGCACAGTACTGCTGGCAACTGACACACAAACAGACACAGATAAACACACATTCACAGTCAACACTGGCCAACAAATGATGCATGCAAAGTTAGGTGTTATTGTGGTTGGGCTTTCAGCGTAAGGTGTTGTTTTCATTGGTACTTGCTGTTTGAACTATGATCTGAAAGTTAAGTTTGTCTGATTATTATTTGTCCACCTTGTTAAAGTTTGTTCATGTGTCTATGGTTGCACCTTTAAAAACACAATTTATAGACATTATTTGTACTTAAAATGAGTATTTCAAACAATAATTTCAATTTGTTCAATAAAAATGAGACTGCTGAAACCTCTTGCAGCTTGTCTCTCCTGCTTTAACCTCACTACTTACAGTATATCCTGTTGAAGTTCACAGTCAGGTCTGTTCTGAGTAAACAGCCTCAGTTGTTGGTCAAAGGGCGGAGAAATGGCCCACCACAGCTTTTGTCGTTCTGTGTAGCTGTTGCACGTGGCTTTGCTTGCCTGTTCTCAAGACAGAATGTATTTACAAAGTGCTGTGAGACAAGAAAGATGGAGGTGTTTATTCATTTGAGTAGCTTTCTCCTTACATTTTTATACTGCATATTTTTAGTAAACATTTTCTCTAACAAAGAAACATCAACTTACCTGTGAGTTCTCCACATCTCTTGACTTTCTGTGTGGTTTTGGCCACGTTTCCTCTGGCTTTCCCCTGCAACTGCCCCTCAAACCCGCAGGCTACCACTTACGCTGTAGTTATTGTTATTTCAAATGTCTCATTTCCTCTTCTTAAACCATCCAAACATCCAAATTCTACCAAATACAGGTTTGGAATTAAATTAGTGATGTTCTCATTGGGCTATTCATCTACTCTTGTGTAGATTACACAAACAAAACAACACAAACTGCAGGTTGAGCATGAGATCAGTCTAACTTAATGCAAACACTGAAAGCAAAACAGACAGCCTACACAGAAAGACAAAAAATACCTCCTACAACTCCAACTACAACACTCGAAAACATCATTGGGTTTTGTCTTCACTGTGAGGATGATGATTTTGTAGCATGCAGCCATCAGGCCCAGTTGTTTGGTTCAAGAAATAGCTAAACTAACTTCCCATTAAAAGCCCTGCACACCCATGGTACACCCACGCAGGTGATTTCACTTATTCTGCCTGATTCTCAGATCTGTGTCGGTGTCTGCAGGCTGTTTGCTTGACATCTACGTGACTCTATTGTTAGCTTTATTGCATCTATTACATTTTTATCATTGTAATTATTTCAGTTAATCCAGTGACCTCATGTACACTCCAGTATAGTTTTAACCTTGCCAGGGTGAACCTGTGCAGGTGCCTAATTAGCCAAAATAACTGAAAACAGCTGTGTGTGTGTGTGTGTGTGTGTGTGTGTGTGTGTGTGTGTGTGTGTGTGTGTGTGTGTGTGAATAGTTTTCATTTTATAGTATCAGTATCGTGTTTGTTATTTCTAGCTTCATTACAGGCACCCCTACAAATTTGTGCCAACAGTTTCACACTATTCTACACTCTGTGGAGGTAATGTGGCTAGAAACACAGCATTGCTACAGTAAGAAGATCACTGATGGGTAACAAACATGGCTATAAACAATGCAGTTTCAAAGTATTAATTAAATGTTCTTTCAAATGTTTTGTGAGCAAAGACTTACACTGTGTCTCAAGGAAGCATGAGATGTATTCTGATAAGAAACAATGAAAATATAACTCTGTTTAAAAGAAATTTACACAGCTCATCTTCGTACCTGTGCCGTGTGCGTATGTTGGTAGGTGGCGATATCCAAAGATAATGGTAAAAACATTGCTCCATAGCGCCATCTTTAAATTCACTCACACAGTCGATGGACAAAGGCATCTGTGTTTGTGCTAATCTAAGCTAAACACAAAAACAGGAATTACAGATACAAAGAAAATGAACTTAATTATCGTTCAAGTGGTCAGAATAAAGAGAATGCTTTGAAAACAATACAAACAACAATTACATGCATGTACATCTCTTATCAATGGAAAATAGATCACTGGTTTGTCTAAGGGGAAGTTCAGTTTTGCATCTCAGCCAATCACTATGATTTCCATTTTGTAAACCGTGATCACCTTGTGACCAAACCTTCCATCTGGGTGAGAAGACATCACTTGTGGAAGACAAGAGAGCTGTACCACAATGATCCGACGACTGGCTGCTTTGATTCTTCTTACTGCAGTGTGTAAGTACAATTCTCATTACATGTGAAAAACCATTTAGTCTGAGCAGTCTGTGATAATAATACATATGAGACAAGGCCTTGTAAAAATTTACATTTTTCATTGTTTTCATGCCGTTGTCTAGTGAATCTTTTTTGTTTTTCTTCAGCTCTGATTCAGACTGCAGAGGTTCCTCAGCTGATCTCTTTGACTTTGGTTGAACTTGGTGACAATGTTACTTTTCACTGTCCAGTCTCTGAGAATGACAACTTCATTCACTGGTATAAGCAGCCTCTTGGACATATGGGCCAAACAGTCGCTTCTGGACTCGTCGGCAAAATAACAGTCACTGAACAATTTAAGTCACGTTTCACAGTCTCAAAAGGGGATGCTCAGTATTCTCTCATCATCAGAAATGTAAGCAAAGAGGATGAAGCAACATATTTCTGTCAGAAAGGAACGTCATATTCACAGACATTCGTCAATGGCACATTCTTGGCTGTGAACGGTAAAAATAATTTGTGCCTTATTTCAATGATCTTTTAACTTTTTACGACATTCAAATAATTTAGATTGTGAATTCCTTTTGTTGTGTTTTTTAATGTTGTTTTACTGAATCACACAGACAACAATCAGCAGAAATCAGTCTATGTGAAACAAAGTCCGGAGACAGCATCTGTCCAGCTGGGGGACGCACTGACTCTCCAATGTTCACTGCTCTCCAAGAACACAACAGAAAACACAGATCAGTGTCCAGGTGTACGCAGTGTGTACTGGTTCAGAGCTGGATCAGGAGGATTTCATCCAGGCATCATTTACACTCACAGGAACAGGAGCAATGCACGTGTGAAAAGGAGCTGTGTCTACAGTCTGTCCAAAACTATACAGAACTCCTCTCATACTGGGACTTACTACTGTGCTGTGGTCACATGTGGAGAAATCCTGTTTGGTGAAGGAACTAAAGTGGATACAAGTATGTATTTACAGTTGTTTTTAAATCATAAATAGATTTTGCATAAATATATTCAGCCTGGTTAAAATATATTAGGTTTTGGCTTTTTAAAAATGTATTAATAGTTTGTTGCTTTCTCTAAAGGTTAAATTCCCCCTCCACTCAAAAATATGTTCTTCTTCCTGCTACTTCAGTTGGATGTTTGAACGTTAGCGTGCAGAATAATGTATGTGCAGACTTGTTGCGACTTCACAACTAGTTTGGAAGCCAATTCTGGTCCAGTTTGTATCTTACACAAGTGTGATGTGAAAACTGGAAATCTTTAGTGCAAATACACTGAGAACATCTTCTGTCCAGCAGTTGAGCTTTTTAAATGAATAATATTCGCATATTCATAGATTATGAGTGGATTATAGAGATTATAAGGGAGAGGGAGTAGATGTCATTTCAAGCGGTGAAAATATTCTAAATATAGTGTACAATAATATTGATATTGATTCTTTTAGCTGATCCTATTTTTAATTCGCTAAAATATGTGTTGCTGCTGGCCCTGTTCACAGTAGTACATTGCTTGGCTTCCATGCCGGTACTTTTGCCTGCTTCTCCAAACTGGGGGGCTCAATAAAAACCATCTACTGCAGGTAATACACTGACTATAGATATGTACCTTATACAACCCTACTTCAACAAATGCTAACTAATCCTTTAGTTTGTGGAGAAGGAGTAGATGTTATTTCAATGATTTCAATGAGGTATTTTTTATATTTCTTGAAATATGTCTAGAGGGGATTTTTACGAGGGTGTCTTAGAGCCCTACTTTAACCACACAAGTGCAACAACAAGTGCAGTGTGGTAGGTCTTGGGTGCACCGACTGTGTGGGCGTCCTCATGCACACGTGCTGTTTTGGTTCATGAATGTGCAGCAGCACCAAGTGCAAAAAGGCTGAGTGAAGGTGAATAATGATCAGTTGGTGTGGTGATTATTAAATACTTTCTCAGCCAGTCACATTCATGCTCTCAGCTCTGAAACAGCTGTGCCAATCACAGTTAAGCATGATAATGAGAGATGAACAAAGGGAAAACTTTTCTTCAGGAAATGTCTGTGCCACACCATGAACACTCATCACCACAAATCTGCAGCCAAAGACAGATGGTGTAGGGTTTTTATATCAGTTAGTTAGGCTACTATAATAATGATAGAAAAGGTGATGAAGGTGTTCATATGAATGCATCAGACCGACACTTTTTCAGCCATAATTCTAATCAAATTCCAACTATAACAGAACAACCCGCTTTGCACTCCTTCATTTAAATGAACCTCACACCTGTTTGCGACTCTCCTCCAACCTGTGCACTATTGTGCTATGCCACACAGACGGGCAAAGTGAGTTCAAAGGTCAAAGGTCAAAGGTCAGGAAAATATCAAACATTCGAAGTGCTGCTTACACCAGAGTCCTGCACAGGTCCAATTTTGCAAACCCACACCTGCAAAGCTCAGAACCATAACCAACCCGTTACCTGCAATTATCTCCACTTCAAGTCTGGACCCGCTTGGACCCGTAAATATAAGACCTGTGACGCAGCTCGACCCGTGATTAAACACATGGGCTACACAGTCACTCGCTTTAAAGTACTTTATTTTTATTTGCTGCATAATAATAATCTGTGCCTCTGCAAGAAGGGCAGTACTGCACATTCACTGACATCTACACATGCCAGTGAGCACACAGATACGCAGTCACACATACTGCGGTGCTTTCTCTCTCTCTCTCTCTTTCTCACACACACGCACATACACTTAACAATGATTGCATATACTAATGTTATAATGACTGCTCACTGGTATGCCTTATAACAGCCTGCAGCATACTCTGAAGTTTCACTGTAATCCACTGAAATGCTCCACCTCACTTCACAATAAAAAAAAACCTGGCAGCTGATTAGACTTGATAATATCAACTGATTTTGATGTTCAAAATACAGCAAATCATTTTCATTTCGGACTTATCTTATTTTTGTTTTCACCTGCTACCCGCCCGCATTTAGTTCATTTTTACCTGTTCACATGAATTTATATAATTATATTTTGTACTCGTCACACAACTTTTTTGCAGGTTACCCGTTCAGCACCTGTGGGTAGCCCACCTGGTGCAGGACTCTGGCTTACGCTGGTCTTTGCATCTCCTCAAAAATAGGGCCCAGTGTCTTAGTGTTAATAAAAACGTGATGCAAATATTAAACGAAATTTAATAATTATCCGATTGTGTAAGTTTGTTATTCAGAAATACTGAAAAAGGATTAATTCATCCATAATATATACTTCATGCATACATTGTTTTTTGTAGAAAGCTATATGCTTTATTAATTTCAAATTGCATTTTTTATTGTAAATCAAACTGAACTGTGTATATTATCATTGGTCAAGTCTTTTACCCAAAACTCAAGTAAAAGAAGATGATACTTTTGACTAAATAGTATAAATACTCTAGTAAACATGCACATAGAAAGTAAAAGTAAAAAGAACAGTCATTCCAACAGTAATTCAACAGTTATTTAGATTGTTGACAAAATGTAATTAATATCACTCAGTTTCTAATCGCAAATGATTATTCCTGACAGTCCATTAATAAATAATGTTTAATGTCTCTTTGGAATTTTATCTGATTCCAGGATCAAAGTTTGATCCAGTTGTCATTCTACTTGGAGCGCTGTTGGCCTGCTGTGTGACTGTGATTGCTGTCCTTATTTTCTACGTTAATGGGAGGAGAGTTTGTAACCATTGCAATGGTAGGTTCACTATATTTTACTTTTTTGTTTCAGTTAAAGTCCCCTCCACTCAAAAACATGTTTTCCTTTTTCTTACTTCATTTGGATGTTGGACCTTCACTGTGCAGAATGATGTATGTTTAGAGTTTGACACTCAAACACTGGTTTCACATTAATCTGTTGAAGTGGGAGAGTTTCTCTGTGATCACCTTGAATCTGAGTTGAAAGGACATGGCTGGCCATTTTATATATTTGTCTTGTTGTCAACAAATTACATGCGCAGAGACCTAACCAACAATGAATTAATCCCACTTACAAGTATTGTCTGTGTATCTGAATCCTATTCCTCTGTGCCATAGACCTCCATAGTTATCCAAAAACTATTAAAAACATGTCAATGAGCCACACTGTTATCAATGTGATCAAGGTCTTGTTTTGTTCATTTCTGTCTTTTAATGAGACACAAACACACTCAAAGTTTTGCTTTTATTAACAGGAGCAACAGGAGCTTCTCATAATCTTGAAACATCAACCGCGGATCAATCAAACAACCTGGTAATTATGCTTCTGGTAAATATGTGGTGGTGTGTTGTCCTGCTTTCACTGGCTAGGTGTAGTGATCTTGATGTGGGAGTGTAAGGAATATGTTGCCAGCTTTATCCCTTTCCTTTGTCAGATTGAGGAAGGCACAAAGTAAAATAAAATAAATTCACTGTTAAGTAACATAATGTTTGTTCCTATGAGATAAACATGGATAAATTCAAGAGTTATAAATACAACTTAGATCACTGAGAAATATCATAAAAATATTTTTAATATTTTGTTAAGCTCTCTAAGACAATGTAAATAATCTGATATGTCACTATAGAAATATTATAGGAACATTATAAAGTGCAAGACATAATAAAATGAATGAACAAGTGCATCAAATGATTTTAATAAGTCAGTACTTGTTGATATTGTTTCCATCTGCATACTGCTCACATTTTCAATGCAGTCGTGTTCAATAATATAACACATCTGCTGCTTTCATGACAGAGGAATGCATAATCAGTAACAACTTTCATGTTTAGGCTAATGATTGATTAAATAAGCCACCTAAGAAAGTAACTTTATTGTTCAGTTAATTATGTTACAGTCATGATCTATAAGTTATTTAATTACACACAAATATTATATTTCTTGCAGGATGGTGAAGCGAAGACAGTGAATTATGCAGCGCTGGATTTCTCCACAATGAAAGTGAAAAGAGGGAATAAAATGAGGAGAGAGAACACACAGTGTGTTTACTCTGTTGTTAGATCAGATTATCACACCCAGCAACACCCCTCTCTATAGGCAGAGCAGGACCTTTACACTGCTCCCCAACTCTCTGCAGAGGTCTGTAGCTTAGCTTGTTTTAGAGTTACAGTATAATGTGCACAGACAGCGATAAGAGGAAGTTTAGCATCAGTCAGAATGTGTTTTCTGAGAAGTGTTGCACCCAGCAGATTTCTAGACAGACTGCTCTCAAAAGTTGAGGAAGATTTAGTCATTGAGATAAACAAATAATCTCATCTGCTTTTCTTCTCAAAATATAAATTTCATGATGCATATTTGTTTATTTAAAACTAAAGTAAAACATTTACACAAACATCAATTTTATTGCATTGCACTGATAATAGATGAGGGTCATATGAGATTTCCAAGGCTTAAAAATACAGATCAGATAAAAGAGGCAAATAGGCAACTCTCCTCATGGCTAATTCATTTCAAACCAACTCTTTCAAGATGAATCTTTTAAAAAGCCAGTTTGGGTGTCATCACAAGCTTGAGACAGTGAACAACATTTAAAAGATATGATATGCTAAAGACTATTCCAAATGTTTAACTATTAAATGTTGTTATTTTTGCAGCATGATGATTCATTTTCTTTTCTGAAGTAATAAGATTCAAAGATATTAAACAATGATACAAACAGAATGACACACAAAACATCTTTCATCCAAAATAAAAAAATCATTATGTTACAGAGTTCAGAGGTGAAAGGCATGTGCTAGAGCAGCTTAAACACTATTTTCACAGATAATGTGACAGAGAAAAACTTTATATTAGAATCAATTAACAAATCTTTTGTGTGAATTAATCTAACCCCTAAACCCTGACAGTAGTGTAGACACAGTTTTCTTCTGCTGCTTTTGCATTCCTTCTCCCTGCTTTGCCAGCTTTCTTCTTGGTAAAGGTTGGTGCAGAATAAACCAATGAGTCCTGATATCTCTGTGGAAATAAATCCCAAAATATTGTGAGATGGTAAGTCAACGTAAGGACGTGCAAACAGATAAAACATGCTTTTAAAGTTACATATTATTTTTAAATTCCTTACCTGCTGACTTCGCTGACCACCACTGGCTGTTTCAGCATTTGTTTGCAGAGCAACAGCAGCTGTATTATAAAATAATAATATGACTTATACACAGCAGTGATGTAAATCTAAAGATGTTAGAGCTGTTACTAAAAACTGTTAGATTGATGGATAGATAGATAGATTCATGTCTGAGTAATTTCTCTTACCATTACAACAATCACAAGATTTTCTCTTCATGCCATATATGAGGAAGGTTGTTACAACCAGACTTGTAGCCAAAGCAGCACAAAGCACGTAGATAATTGTGTTGGCCTTCTCTAAATCACAACTGCTGACAACTGAAGTTTTATGAAAAAAAAAGAAATAAAATAAATAATTTAAGGTTACGAAATAGCAATAACTAATTTATGGTATTTCATAAGATGATAAGAAGAACAAATGTTTTTTGATCTAAATGGATTGTGATTGATTCCAAATAAGACACGATAGGATAATTTCACCATTATATGGAAATTAATTTACCTTCAATGTCCAGTTTTGTTCCATTTCCAAATAATATCTCCCCACATGTGGCCACAGCACAGTAGTAAGTCCCAGCATCAGAGGAGCTGTCGTTCTTAGAGAAGCTGTAGACACATTTCTGTGGAGAACGAGTCTCAGGACTCTTTTCACATTCATCACCACTGTTTCCATGAGCGTAAATAAAACTGGGATGAGATTCATCTGATCCAGCTCTGAACCAGTACACTCTGTGTTCTTCTGAACACCTTTTATTCTCATAGTCAGAGAGCATTGAACACTGGGGAGTCACAGAGTCTCCTGGACGGACTGGATCAGATGGAAAGTCTTGAGTGATGGCAGTGATATCAGGTTCTGGTCCTGGGAAATGAAAACACAAATAATAAATATGTTTTACTCATTTTGATTAGGATGCATTATAGAGTGGGGGTGTCAAAGTTACAATTATTTATATATAAACAAAAGACAAAAATCTGCATCATGCTTAAAACAAAGATTTAAGTCTGACTTACATGTTGATTATGTAAACATACTAATTTAAATGTAAAATTTCTGTTATAAATGATATTTTATATCCACATAACTCTATAAGTCTCAAGACATGTCACATTTTCGTTGCTGTTTTTGCTGTATTTACCTTTGATTCTTAGAAATATTCCACTCAAAAATGTCATGTGGCTTTTTTTCACTTTTATACAGTAGTAGACTGCAGTATCGCTTAACTGTGTTTTGTTAATATGCAGAACAAATGTTCCAGGCTCTTGTTTTGTTGTAATGTGATGAGTCACCGTATCAACAACCTCATAATCAAAGGCAAAAGTTCCACCTAAAATTTCAGGAAAGGTTCCTGAAACAAGCCTGATCCAAAATAAACTTGTTGATTGCCAAGATTTCTGGCGCATACATGTCAGAGTCACATTTTGTCCAACACCAACAGTCTTTGTCGCAAAGATGTGATCGTCGGTGCATCCTGAAAAAAATTCAAACAAAGCAGAGATTAACAGCAGAGATACATTCATATATGTCATATATACTAATGCAAAGAAATGACAATTTATTTGAAATACATCTGGAGTAAATCTCACGTCTACATATACTTACGCCCAATTCCGAGCATGAGTAGTATAGAAAATACGATCAGCATTTTCTTGTTTTACCAGTTGAGACAGTAGTCAGTTTAGACAGTATAATAAGATAATTCACTTTAATATGATCACATTAAGTGGGAGGGAACAATTTCAGAGCAATCTGATTGGCTGTTCGTTATGTTGGCGTTTCACTGCACTACCCCCGTGGAAATATGTCACCCAGTACTTTCCAACTTAAACACATGAAACAACACCAGCAGCTTTCTCACGTTTGGTTTTCATGGTGGGTTCCTTACAGTGGAACACTTACTGTACACAACAAATATATTGTTGTCTTTACTGTATATTGTGTCTAAACAATCTAAACAATATTTCTCTTGTTTTCCTCGGTAGATCGTTCCATATTACTCAACCAACAGCCTTTAAACTCAATTTTTATGTTCATTGTCAACAGTTTAAAATTATTTCTACAATATTTGTGCATGGCAACAGTATGGGTAAGGTAAAACACAATATTGGTACCATAACGAGATAGAAGCTCCATCAAACCACATGAACTGCACACTACTTCCTGCATTAGCACTGGACAAAAGGGTTTGATGGAAATGAAGTACTGCAGAATGGTCTGATATGAACATACTTCTTAAGGAGACTGGGCTTTATTTATGCTTCTTTAATTTATGGATGATATGTTTCTGAGGGTCTGATCAATTTGTAAATTTAGCTTTTAACATTTCAGCTGTGCTGCTAAGTTTTCAACCATCACATCAAGCATATCAGTCAGCCTGATTAAAATACAATTAAGATTAAAATATTGAAGTCATAAGATTCATTTATGGTTCTGCAGCAGCTATGTGTGTAGGCTCTGTGGCTACACTGTAGCTAAAGTCCATCTCATCAAAAGTGTGACTGTACAATACATTTATGAACCACAGAGATTACTGAGAAACCACTTTGGGACCACAAGAACTGTGATTGGTCAGCATGGGCTTGTTGTGTTTTCTTCTACAAGTCTCTGATTGTTGATAGTGAAAACAACATTAAGCAAGTTGAAGAAATAGTCTTTATTTATAACCAAGAGAACTAATAGGCATAAATGTGTCATTTCCACTGATAGTTATGGTTAAGCTATTCAGGACACAAAAAAAATCACTATAAATTAGATTTAATTTTTATCTTGTATCATGTATCAAGAAACATTAGGAGGATTTCTCAGATTTTCATTTGTGGGAAGAAGAAGTGACATTTTTAGACCATTGTTGTCATTACTACCATATTTATTGGCAAGCAGCCTGGTTTCCAGAGTCCATAAAATACATTTGATGCTTTTTTTGTAATTAATGGGGTTATATATTGTCCATTTCCATCACAATTTAGCTCACTGTTTCATCTATACTAACCCTATCAAACTCAAAATCAAACCAAAAGACGTTCAGAGACATCTTTCCAAACAAAACCTTGATGTTGAATAATTCTGCAAACCCAAGATTATGTTTAATGGTGGAGATTTCAATCAAAGGCATATAAATATGTATTTTTATTACTACTCAAAAATATGTTTTGCTTCCTGTTGCTTCAGTTTGATGTTTGGCCTTCACTGTGCTGAGTTTGACACTAGAAGGCTGTTTTCACATTCATTTACTAAAGAGGGAAAGTTTCTATGCGTTGAAAATCTGAGTTTGAGGGGTGGGCCTATGTGCATGATTTGTGACATCACAACTATTTTGTAAGCTAATGTGGTCCAACTTACACAATTGTGATGTGGATATGTGATGCCTCCAGTGCACATACACAGAGAATTGATTTTCAGTGAAGTAGGACTGTTGTGGAAATTTTCTTGAGAAAGAGGCACACGGAGACATAAAGAAAGCATTAAACATTGTTACTTGTTGAAGCAGTTGTAGACATTGTACAATCCATCACATCATCAGTAACAATTATACAAATGTCCAAACGCAAACAAAAATACAATCATCTTGTATTTTTGGAGAGAAAGCATGTTGTTCAGCTGGCCCTTTCCCTAAAGTCAGCCCTTTCTCTAAAGATTGTGAACTCAAACTAGACAGCTTTATACCTCTCCAGAAGCAAAGCTAAAAACAGTCTGGTCCCTAAATGGACACTTCCACAAACCGTTACACCTTCTTACAAACAAGTATGGTCACACAATCTAACAAACCTCATGGTCAATCAATAACTTCAAACATGGCAATCCTTCAACTTTAGCTTGTCTAGGTACCTCCACACAGTCTCTAAAACAGTAGGCTTAAGACAAAGATATCTCTAGCTAACCCAAGAGGTCAGCAAGCACTCCTAGGACTCCTAGGCTAGGAGTAGGATTTCTTCACCAACATGTATCCCCAAAATGACAATGATGTTACATCACATTCAGTTGATAACAAACATTGACCCATTAGTTTAAAAACATTTGTAACATATATACAAAAGATTGAAATAAATAAAATCATAACCTACTACTCAATTTGCTTTCACAGGACACAACAGTTAAACTTTTGAAATAGTTGCATCTTCATAGATTTTTCAACGAGGGAGAAGGAGGAGATGTTATTTTAAGTATTTTAATGAGGTAAATTGGACTTTTATTGTGGAAAATTAGACACACATTATTGTTCCCTGCTGAGTATTCTTTATATATCCTACAACTTGTTTGGAGGAGATCTTTAAATAAAACTATTTGGTTAAGGTTAGGAAAAGATGATCATAATAGCAAATAAACCACAGTGTGATGACAGACATACTATCACAGATGTCTGGCAGATGACAGACACCATACTTCATGAACGGCATACTATTTCCTGCTAGTGTTGTAGTCGAGTCACTACGTCTTGAGTCCAAGTCGAGTCTCAAGTCTCTAGTGTTCGAGTCCGAGTCCGAGTCAAGTCCCCATTACCTGAGTCCGAGTCCAAGTCCGAGCCCGAGTCATTAAGGTTAAAGAGTCTGAGTTAAGTTCCAAGATGGGCTCTAGTGCTCTGATATGGTCAGAGAGCTGACATACAAATAAAAAAGGTCTAAATTAAACAAAAATGACACAGCTTCGATTTTATATTAATATTAATGATGCTTCAATTGCAATTTTGCGATTTTTGGCGATTCTGATTTTCTTTATAAAAATTAAATAGGATTTTTTTTTTTGGACTTTAAGGTATTGCAAATTGCAGGCTTTGTGTTTTCTACTCTCACGCTAAAGAACTTCCATACCAACAACGATGTGTGTGTGTGGCTGTAGTGTCTGCGTTGTGTGCGCAGCTGCATGGTGTGTGTGTGTGTGTCTGTGTGTGTGAGTGTGGCTGTGGCTTTCTGTGCACTGTGTGTGTGACGTGCATGTTGTGCATGTGTGGCTGCACTGTCTGTGCCACCGCTGCTGCTGTGTGCAACCATAGTGTGACTATGTGAAAATTTGATTGGCAAAGAATTGGATATAAATTTCTTCTTTATCAATTCTTCAACTTCCAAGTCCGAATGCAGTCAATACTTGAGTCCAAGTCCGAGTCCGAGTCATCAGTGCTCAAGTCCGAGCTGAGTCACGAGTCCTGAAAATCAGGACCTGAGTCGGACTCAAGTCTGAGTCCTGGACTCGAGTACTACAACACTGCTTCCTGCACTGGAACTGAACAATAGCACTGGATGTTAATGTCAGTACCTACTGCAGAAAAGTTTGCATAATACTTACTACTTATTGCCATGTGCATTTTAGAATGGCAAGATTCAAATAAAAAAAGCAATATTGCTTTTTATTAGCACTAAACATAAAATATTTTCCTGTTCTAATACTTTTTTGCTAAAACATGGCAACAACTCTTCCAGGGATGGGGTTAGATTGGATTTGATCAAAACATGTGTAATTTGGTCTTTCTGTACATCACTGCAGTCTTTCAGTGAAAGTGAGATGAATCAACAAACAGAAGATAACATTTACAATAAACTTCTCAATAGCTAAATGTTCATTTTAAAGGGGGTACTGATAGCACTAGCCTTTAAATATAAATGTAACACAAAATACTGCATATATTGTAAATATAGAGGCCTATGTCTCCTGGTCTGGTGTAAAATCCTGCAATAATGTCTGTAGCACTCAGTTAAATAGGAAATTGTGTACAATTAAAAAGAAAGCATCTAGCCATTTGCCACACTGATACAAAGACAGAAGGGACGTCTTACATATTGTGGGAGCCAGCCAATCCAGATGTTCCACATCATCAGTGATGACCCGCCCACTGTGCCTGTCAGTCACATCAGCAGGAAGAGCTGATGACTCTAGTCAGGGGGCTGGTGAAAGGAGAGCAGAGCACAACTCTGTCACAGCGCTATCACAGAAACTAATTCAGCTGCAGATAGTTTAGAATTTCTGACTCAACTAACCTGCATGTTTTAATCTGAGGAAGGGGACTTGTGTGAAAAGGGGAGAAAATCACAAATAAAATAACCCAGCTGAGATTTGAACCCAAGACCTTGTTGTTGTGAGGCAGCATGTTAATCACTGAGAGACAAAAGGGTGTTTTTTATAGTAAAATGAAGCTTTTCACATGTATTAAAACAGTAAAAATGCCACCTTGCTACCCCATGAACAGTGGTGGACACATTCACAATAACAAGACAGAACCAGCTGACACTATAATGCAGTCAAGTGCAACACCACAGGCTCTGGTTCAAAAAAAGACAAAAGTGGAGGTTTCTGACACTCTACTTCCTTCACCTACTTGTACGTAAGTGTAGATGTATAGAGAATTAAACTAGATAGACTGATAATGTAAAGGGTCAAATCTGCCACAAAACTCTGAAGATGTATTTTTGTTTGTGGTTGAGTCTGAAAGCCGGACAAAAAAAATTGTTCTTACTACTACAAGTGCTAAACGACACATCAAAATGACCATACTGTACATATAAACCAGCGGTTCCCTGACACAATGCTGTGACCAAGAAGGTGGATACAAGAACAGTAGATACTGTAAAATGTAATTTAAAAAAGCCCCGCAGTAAATACTTTCATGTACTTTGTGTCCTGCTTTGTACTTTCTGCTTTTTCTTTTTGTGCACAGTACTGCTTGCAACCACAACACAAACAGACAGATAAACACGTATTCACAGTCAACACTGGCCAACAAATGATGCATGCAAAGTTAGGTGTTATAGTGGTTGGGTTTTCAATGTAAGGTGTTGTTTTCATTGGTAGTTGCTGTGAGAGAGGGAGTGCTCATTCACTGGTCCCACCCCAGTCGATTTCAACCATGATCTGAAAGTTAAGTTTGCCTGATTATTATTTGACCACCTTGCTAAAGTCTGTTCATGTGTGTATGGTTGTACCTTTAAAAACAATTTGTATTTATAGACATTATTTGTAATTAAAATGAGCATTTCAAACAATAATTTCAATTTGTTCAATAAAAATGAGACTGCTGAAACCTCTTGCAGCTTGTCTCTCCTGCTTTAACCTCACTACCTACAGTATATCCTGTTGAAGCTCACAGTCAGGTCTGTTCTGAGTAAACAGCCTCAGTTGTTGGTCAAAGGGCGGAGAAATGGCCCACCACAGCTTTTGTCTTTCAGTGTAGCTGTTGCATGTGGCTTTGCTTGCCTGTTCTCAAGACGGAATGTATTTACAAAGTGCTGTGAGACAAGAAATATGGAGGTGTTTATTCCTTTGAGTAGCTGTCTCCTTACATTTTTAAACTGCATATATTTCATAAACATTTTCTTTAACAAAGAAACATTAACTTAAGGTTACCTGTGAGTTCTCCACATCTCTTGACTTTCTGTGTAGGTTTTGGCAACATTTCCTCAGGCTTTCCCCTGCAACTGCCCCTCAGACCCGCAGGCTACCACTTACGCTGTAGTTAATGTTATTTGAAATATCTCATTTCAATTAAATTAGTGACATTCTCATCAGGCTATTCATCTACTTTTACGTAGATTAAAAAACAAAACAACATAAACTGCAAGTTCAGGATGACATTAGTTTAACTTAATGCAAACACTGAAAGCAAAACAGCTGTATTACACCAAAAGACAAAAAATACCTCTTACAGCTCCAACTCCAACATTGGGTACGTTTACATGCACACTAATATTCCACTATTATTCCAATATGACATTATTCTGAATTTGATACGGGTCATGTAAACAGCATATTCCAAATTAGGCCTTATTCTGAGTTTAGCATTTTCAAATGAAGACACGTGTGATATACCAGTATTATTCTGGTTTTAGGAGCATTCTTCGGACATGTATACCGTGCATTTGGAATATACACCTCAATTGGGGTTTTTACCGCAGTTTGCAACACACGGCCCCCTTGCCTCTTTACCTCTGCGCAGGCAAAATGACATATATTAGCTAGCTATGCTAGCGTATCCAAAAACATCATTGGGGTTTTGTCTTCACTGTTAGGACAGTTTTTTGCATTTTGTTGCATGCTGATCATCAGGCCAAGTTGTTGTGGGTCAGTAAATAGCTCTAATGTGTAAGCTAATTTCCCAAAAGCCCTGCACACCCATTGTACACCCACACAGGTGATTTCACTTATTCTGACTGATTCTCAGATCTGTGTGGGTGTCTACAGGCTGTTTGATTGACATCTACGTGACTTTATTTTTAGCTTTGTTGCATCTGTTACACTTTTATTATTGTGATTATTTCAAGTAATCCAGTGACCTCATGTACACTCCAGTATTGTTTTAACTTTGCAGCTTGAGCAGATACCTAATCAGCCAAAATAATTGAACACATCTGTGTGCTTGTGAATAGTTTTCAAGCTACAATATCATGTTTGCTGTTTCTAGCTTCATTGCAGGCACCCCTACATGTTTGCGCTGACAGTCTCACGCTATTCTATACTCTGTGGTGGTAATGTGGCTAGAGCATTGCTACAGTAAGGAGATCACTGCTAGCTAGCAAACATGGCTGTAAACAATGTAGGTTTCAAAGTATTAAATAAATGTTTTTTCAAATATTTTATGAGGAAAGAGTTACAGTATGTCTAAAGGAAGCACACAGTGTGCTCTGGTAAGAAACAATGAAAATATAACTCTTTGTTTAAAAGAAATGTACACGGGTCATCATCCTGTGCACTGTATGCTCTGCCACACAGACGGGCAAAGTGAGTTCAAAGGTCAAAGGTCAGGAAAATACCAAACAGTCAGAGTGCCACTTACGCCAGAGTCCTGCATGGGTCCAATTTCGCAAACCCACACCCGCAAAGCTCAGAACCATAACCGACCCGTTACCTGCAATTATCTCCATGTCAAGTCTGGACCCACTTGGACCCGTAAATATAAGACCCATGACGCAGGCCAACCCGTGATTAAACACATGGGCTACACAGTCACTCGCTTTAAAGTGCTTTATTTTTATTTGCTGCATAATAATAATCTGTGCCTCTGCAAGAAGGGCAGTACTGCACATTCACTGACATTCACACATGCCAGTGAGCACACAGATACGCAGTCACACATACTGCGGTGCTTTCTCTCTCTCTCTCTCACTCTCTCACACACACGCACACACACTTAACAATGATTGCATATAATAATGTTGTAATGACTGCTCACTTGTATGCCTTATAACAGCCTGCAGCATACTCTGAAGTTTCACTGTAATCCACTGAAATGCTCCACCTCACTTCACAATAAAAAAACCTGGCAGCTGATTAGACTTGATAATGTCAGCTGATTTTGATGTTCAAAATACAGCAAATCATTTTCATTTCTGACTCATCTCATCTTATTTTTATTTTCACCTGCTACCTGCCCGCATTTAGTTCATTTTTACCCGTACACATGAATTTATATAATTATATTTTATACTCGTTACACAACTTTTTTGCAGGTTACCTATCAGGTACCCATATTTACTAGACCTGGTGCAGGACTCTGGTTTATGCTGGTCTTTGCATCTCCTCAAAAATAGGGCCCAGTGTCTTAGTGTTAATAAAAACGTGATGCAAATATTAAATGAAATTTAATAATTATCCGATTGTGTAAGTTTGTTATTCAGAAATACTGAAAAAGGATTAATTCATCCATAATATATACTTCACGCATACATTGTTTTTTGTAGAAAGCTATGTGCTTTAATTAATTTAAAATTGCATTTTTTATTGTAAATCAAACTGTGTATATTATCATTTGTCAAGTCTTTTACCCAAAACTCAAGTAAAAGTAAAAAGAGTAAAATACTTAACAGTCATTCCAACAGTAATTCAACAGTTATTTAGATTGTTGACAAAAATTATTATCACTCACTTTCTAATAGCAAATGATTACTCCTGACAGTCCATTAATAAATAATGTTTAATGTCTCTTTGGAATTTTATCTGATTCCAGGATCAAAGTTTGATCCAGTTGTCCTTGTACTTGGAGCACTGTTGGCCTGCTGTGTGACTGTGATTGCTGTCCTTATTTTCTACGTTAATGGGAGGAGAGTTTGTGACCATTGCTTCACCATATTTTACTTTTTTGTTTCAGTTAAAGTCCCCTCCACTCAAAAACATGTTTTACTTTTTCTTACTTCATTTGGATGTTGGACCTTCACTGTGCAGAATGATGTATGTTTAGAGTTTGACACTCAAACACTGGTTTCACATTAATCTGCTGAAGTGGGAGAGTTTCTCTGTGATCACCTTGAATCTGAGTTGAAAGGACATGGCTGGCCATTTTACATATTTGTCTTATTGTCAACAAATGACATGTGCAGAGACCTAACCAACAATGAATTAATCCCATTTACAAGTATTGTCTGTGTATCTGAATCCTATTCCTCTGTGCCATAGACCTCCATAGTTATCCAAAAAATATTAAAAACATGTGAATGAGCCATACTGTTGCACTGGACGACATGTTTGGACATGGTAGTTTGTTCAGAAATGGCCCCAAAGACTAATAACAGTGTCTTCAGTGAGTGGTTAGATGTTGATTTTTCATTGTTAGTCACTATTACAATTAAAAAGTCTAAGATTAAATAAATCGTTGTGAACATTTTTTTATAGTGTTACAATATTGCAAACATTTAAGTAGTGAACCATTTTATGAGGTCACTATAGCGTATTTATATTTCTGTCAAATTATATAAATTTCCCAAACTAGCTCGTAACTTCCATTGTCTGATGAATGACCATCATGTAAATGATGATTGAATCCTTTTATATATGTGTAATGAATTTTTAAGTTCACATGTTACATGATGTTATGATCTAGTTTCCAATGATCAAAGCTCTTCACCAATGACTGTTCAGTGCTCAGGGGCCACAAGGGACTGAAGCTGGGCACATCACAAGTGTGTAACTTTAAAACCACGACGTTATCAATGTGCTCAAAGTCTTGTTTTGCTCATTTCTGTCTTTTAATGAGACACAAACACACTGATATGACATCAGTAAACATATTCCCACTGTGAACACACTCAAGGTTTTGCTTTTATTAACAGGAGCAACAGGAGCTTCTCATAATCTTGAAACATCAACTGCAGATCAATCAAACAACCTGGTAATTATGCTTTTGGTAAATATGTGGTGGTGTGTTGCCCTGCTTTCACTGGCTAGGTGTAGAGATCTTGATGTCAGAGTGGATATGTATATTTTGCCTACTCTTTCCCTTTTCCTTAAGTAAAGCAAAGTGAGTTTACTGTTAAGTAACATAACGTTTGTTCCTATATGATAAACATGGATAAAGTCAAGAGTTATAAATACAAAATAGATCACTGAGAAATATCATAAAAATATTTTGAAATAAGTGTGTTAAGCTCTCTAAGACAATGTAAATAATCAGATATGTCACTTTAGAAATATTATAGGAACATTATAAAGTGAAACAAATGATAAAGTAAATGAACAAGTGAACCAAATGATTTTAATAAGTCAGAACTTGTTGATATTGTTTCTACCTGTAGTCATGTTCAATAATATAACACATCTGCTGCTTTCATGAAAGAGGAATGAATAATCAATAACACATTTCACATTTAGGCTAATGACACTGATTAAATCGGTCACCTAAGAAAGTAACTTTATCGTTCAGTTAATGATGTTACAGTCCTAATCTCTAAATTATTTATTAACACACAAATATTATATTTTTGCAGGATGGGGATACAAAGGCAGTGAACTATGCAGTGCTGGATTTCTCCACAATGAAAGTGAAAAGTGGAAATAAAATGAGGAGAGAGAACACACAGTGTGTTTACTCTGATGTTAGATCAGATTACCACATCCAGCAACACCCCTCTCTATAGGCAGAGGCCTTTACACTGCTCCCCAACTCTCTGCAGAGGTCTGTAGCTTAGCTTGTTTTAGAGTTACAGTATATTATGTGCACAGACAGCGATAGGAGGAAGTTGAGCATCAGTCAGAATGTGTGTTTTCTGAGAAGTGTTGCACCCAGCAGATTTCCAGACAGTCTGCTCTCAAAAGTTGAGAAAGATTTAGTTCTTGAGAAAAACAAATAATCTCAACAGTTTTCAAATTTCATGATGCATATTTGTTTATTTAAAACTAAAGTAAAACATGTACACAAACATTAGTTTCATGGAATTCATAGATAAGCGTCATATGAGATGTTCAAGCCTTAAAAATGCAGATCAGATCAAAAAGGCAAATAGGCAACTCTCCTCATGGCTAATTCATTTCAAACCAACTCTTTCAAGATGAATCTTTTAAAATGCCAGTTTGGGTGTCATCACAAGCTTGAGACAGTAAACAAGATATAAAAGATATGGTATGCTAAAGACTATTCTAAATGTTTAACTATTAGATGTTATTTTTGCAGCATGATGATTAATTTTCTTTTTTGAAGTAATGAAACAAACAGAATGATACACAAAACATCTTTTATCCAAAATCAAAAAATCATTATTTTACAGTATGAATAAATCATTATGAGTTCAGAGGTGAAAGGCATGTGCTAAAAAAAACCCATTTTATATTAGAAACAATCTGGTGTGTGAATTAATCTGACCCCTAAGCCCTGACAGTATTGTAGACACAATTTTCTTCTGCTGCTTTTGCATTTCTTCTCCCTGCTTTGCCAGCTTTCTTCTTGGTAAAGGTTACTCCAGAATAAACCAATGAGTTCTCATATCTCTGAGGAAATAAATCCCAAAATATTGTGAGATGGTAAATCAATGTAAGGATGTGCAAACAGATAAAACATGCTTTTCAAGTTACATATTATCTTTAAATTCCTTACCTGCTGACTTTGTTGACCACCACTGGCTGTTTCAGCATTTGTTTGCAGAGCAACAGCAGCTGTATTATAAAATAATAATAACATGACTTATACACAGCACTGATGTCAATCTAAAGATGTTATAGCTGTTTTTAAATAATGTTTGATAGATTAATGTTTGAGTAATTTCTCTTACCGTTACAACAATCACAAGATTTTCTCTTGATGTGATATATGAGGAAGGCTATTACAACCAGATTTATAGCCAAAGCAGCACATAGCAGGTAGATAATTGTGTTGGCCTTCTGTAAATTCCACCTGCTGACAACTGAAGCTTTATGAACATAAATAAATAAAAGAAACAATTTAAGGTTAAGAAATAGCAATCAATAATTTATGGTATTTGATAAGATGATATGAAGAAGAACAAATGTTTTTTGATAGTTGGTCTAAACGGATTGTACTTGACTCCTAATAAAACACATAGATAGGGTAATTTCACCATTATATAAAAATTAATTTACCTTCAATGTCCAGTTTTGTTCCATTTCCAAATAATATCTCCCTATATGTGGCTACAGCACAGTAGTAAGTCCCAGCATCAGACGAGCTGACGTTCTTAGAGAAGCTGTAGACACATTTCTGTGGAGAGCGAGTCTCAGAACTCTTTTCACATTCATCACCACTGTTTCCATGAGCGTAAATAAAACTGGGATGAGATTCATCTGATCCAGCTCTGAACCAGTACACTCTGTGTTCTTCTGGACACTTTTTATTCTCAGAGTCAGAGAGCACTGAACACTGGAGAGTCACAGAGTCTCCTGGATGGACTGGATCAGATGGAAAGTCTTGAGTGATGGCAGTGATATCAGGTTCTGGTCCTGGGGAAGTGAAAATACAAATTATGAACATGTTTTACTCACTTTAATGAAAACAGTTACACACATTCATTCATATATGAAGAACACTTTCATATAATCTATGGAAACATAAAGATGTAAATATGTAAACTGCTGTTATAAATGGTGTTGAATGTAAGCAGATAAACTGATGATTACGTTAAGGAACGTGAAATCTTTGCTTGTTGAGTTTTATTTACCTTTAATCCTCAGAAATGTTCCGTTCAAAAATGTCATCTTAAGTTGGTCTACTTTTATACAGTAATAAAGTCCAGCATCGCTTAGTTCAGATTTATTAATACGCAGGACAAATGTCCCAGACTTTTGTTTTGCTGTAATACGAGTAGTCTTATCAACACCATCATAATCAATATTAAATGTTCCTCCCAAGAATTCAGGCAAGCTTCCAGCAACAAGCCTGATCCAGAACAAGGTGGTTGCTTCGTACTCAGATGTCTGGCGGGTACATGTCAGATTCACATTATCTCCAACACCAACAGTCTTTGTCACAAAAATCTGATTGTCTGTGCATCCTGAAAAAAGATGAAAATAAACACAGAGCAATAATAAACAACAGATATGGCTTCATATATGCTTTCTGCTAAATTGCTGCAAGAAGATGACAATATAACTGAAATATATCTGGAGTAAAGCTGACTTTATATACTTACGCCCAACTCTGAGCATGAGCAGGATATAAAATCCAAACAGCATTTTCTTGTTAATTCACTTAAGACAGCAGCTAATTTAAACAGTATCAGAAGATGATCCGCCTTAATGTAATCATATGAAATGGGAGGGAACAATTTCAGAACAATCTGATTGGCTGCTCGCTATGTTGGTGTTTCAGTGAACTACCACAGTGGAAATAATATCAAACATCTTTCCAACCTAAACACATGAAACAACACCAACAGTGAGCTTTTGTTTCATGTTTCATGGTGTGTTTCTATTACTGACACTGAGAGTAAACATGAGAGATGATTTCATTCAATCTTGACGTGAACTGCAATAATCTCAAACACTCTTCTTCATAACATTTTATCTAGATTTCTACAATATTTGGATGGACTTTTCAGTTTATACTTATGGTCAAGGTGCTTCAGAAACACACATAAATCATCATAAATTAGATTTAATTTTATCTTGCTGGGGTCATCTACCAAGAAAGAAGGATTTGTCAGAAGAAGTGACATTTTTAGAGCATTGTTGTCATTACTACCATATTTATTGGCCAGAGACCTGGTTTTGAGAATCCCTAAAATACATAGCAGGTGCTTCTTTGTGATTTATGTGGTAATATATTGTCCATTTCCAGAATGATTTAGCTCATTGTTTGGTCTATACTAACCCTATCAAACTCAAAATCAAACCAAAAGATGTTCAGATATCTTTTTAAACAAAACCTTGATGTTGAGTAATTCTGCAAACCCAAGATTATGTTTAATGTTGGAGATTTCAATTGTTCTTTTTTTTTTCTTATTTACAACAACTTAAAGTCCCCTTCACTCAAAAATGTGTTTTGCCTCTTTATCCTTGAGTTGGATGTTCGGCCTTAAATGTGCAGAGTTTGACACTAGAAGGCTGTTTTCACATTCATCTATTCTTCATATATCTCCATGTCTGGAGAGGATCTTTAAGTAAAACTACTTGTTTAAGGTTAGGGAAAGATGATCATAACGGCAAATAAACCACAGTATGGTGACAGACTACTATGACAGATGTCTGGCAGATGACAGACACCATTCTTCATGAACGGCACACTACTTCCTGCACTGGAACTGAACATTAGCACTGGATGTTAATTTCAGTACCTACTGCAGAAAAATCTACATCATACTTAGTATTTATTTCACCGTGCAAGCTATGCATTTTAGATTGGTAGGATTCAAATAAAAAATGCTAATGTTGCCTTTTAATTGGCAGTAAACATAAAATAGTGATGTCTTTTGGTGAGCCAATAGTTTTGTGCTGCAGCATGGCACCAACATTTCCGGGGTTGGGGTTAGATTGGATTGGATTCCCTGGGTCTCACCTGATTACTTAACCCAGCTATTATGAAAATAAAACACTGATCACTCCAACCCCATCTCTGGCCTGTCTGTGTTTGCACATGGATTCACCTGCTTAGCTGCCATGTGACAAAATGTTCATTTCAAAGGAGGTACTGATGCCCGTAACCTTGAAATATAAATAAATATAAAATCACACAAAATATATCTGTAGGAGGCCTATGGTTCCCGGTCTAATGTAAAATTCCTCAAAAATGTCTGTAGCACACAGTTAAATAGGATTTATGGATCTGTTTGATTTGTGTTCAATTTAAAATATGCAACCAGCCATTTGCCACACTGATACACAAAGATAGAGGGGACATCTTGAATATTGTGGGAGGCAGCCAATCCAGATGTTCCACATCATCAATGATGACCCGCCCACTGTGCCTGTCAGTCACATCAGCAGGAAGAGCTGACGATTCTAGTCAGGGGGCTGGTGAAAGGAGAGCAGAGCACAACTCTGTCACAGTGCTATCACAGAAACTAATTCAGCTGCAGGCAGAATTTCTGGCTCAAAAAGGGGAGAAAATCACTAATTGAGATTTGAACCCAAGACCTTGTTATGAGGCAGCATGTTAGTCAGTGAGAGACTATCCCAGAAGGGTGTTTTTTGTAATAAAAGGAAGCTTTTCACATGCAGTAAAACAGTAAAAATGCTACCTTCCTACCCCATGAACAGTAGTGGATATATTCACAATAACAAGAAAAAACCACCTGACACTATAATTTAGTCTACTGCAACACCACAGGCTCTAGCATAAAAAAGGACAAAAGTGGAGGTTTCTGACACACTTCTTCCTTCACCTACTTGTATGTATGTTTAGAGAATAAAAGATAGATAGATTCATAATGTAAAGGGTCAAAACTGCAGCAATACTTGTCTGAAGATGCATTTCTGTTTGTGGTTGAGTCTGACAAAAAAATTGTTCTTACTACTGGCAAATGTTGAACGACACATCAAAATTATCATACTGTACATATAAACCAGCGGTTCCCTGACATAATGCTGTGTCCAGGAAGGTGGATACAGGAACAGTGGCAACTGTAAAAAATGTAATTTGAAAAAAGCCCTGCAGTAAATAGTTTGTGTAGCATGTACTTTGTGTCTTGCTTTGTCCTTTCTGTTATTTCTTTCTTTTTCTGCTGGCAACCGACACACAAACATGTACACACAAACACACATTCACAGTCAACACTGGCCAACAAATGACGTGTGGAAAGTTAGGCATTGCTGTGGTTGGGCTTTCAATGTAAGGTGTTATTTTCATTGGTAGTTGCTGTGAGAGAGGGAGCGCTACTCATTCACTGGTCCCACCCTGGTCGGTTTGAACCATGATCTGAAAGTTTAGTTTGCCCGATTATTATTTGAGCACCTTGCTAAAGTCTGTTCATGTGTCTATGGTTTCACCTTTAAAAACACAATTTATAGACATTATTTGTACTTAAAATGAGCATTTCAAACAATAATTTCAAAATTTGCCTGCTGAAACCTCTTGCAGCTTGTCTGTCCTGTTTTAACCTCACCACCTACAGTATATCCTGTTGAAGCTCACAGTCAGGTCTGTTCTGAGTAAACAGCCTCAGTGCTTGGTCAAAGGGCGGAGAAATGGCCCACCACAGCTTTTGTCTGTCAGTGTAACTGTTGCATGTGGCTTTGCTCAATTGTTCTCAAGATAGACATGCAGAGTGCCTTTACAAAGTGCTGTGAGACAAGAAAGATTGAGGTGTTTATTAATTTGAGTAACTGTCTCCTTACGTTTTTATACTGCATATTTTTAGTAAAGGTCTCTGGTAATAAAAGATCTTCATGGAGAAATGCCAAGCTGGTCAGAATAGAAAAAAGGGAGTGTTGAAAAGCTGAACGCAGGTGGTGGAAAGCAAAGCTTCAGGTCCATTATGACATCTAGAAAGAGAGACTTCACATTTATAATTTGGAACTAAGAAATGCAAGGCGGTCCTTCTTCTCTGACATCATTGCAAAAAACGACAATAATGCACGTGCCGTGTTTGCTGCGGTAGACAGGCTAACAAACCCTCCTATGCTGTCCTCACTATATGTGCTGTGATACAACTTGGCAGTTAGACAAACTCCTTCCTGACATCACGAGTCTGGAGACAGTTGTCCATTGTCCACAGGTTTAATGACGTAAGAAAGAGTAAAACTAAAACACACAAAAGGCATAATGAATACAAATGAAACACTTTTTTTTATGCTTACACATACACACAATGTAAATATACTGACTCTTAAATGAAATAAATTGCTTTGTTTTTTAACCGCTACCTTTTATGTATTTATGGCTTATTTATCAATTATGTTTCTGTAAACCACTATATTTTAATGTATTTTAACATATCATCAACTATTTATTCATATTTATTGTATTTATTCTCTCATATGAACTTTAACAACAGTTCTAGCTGAGTAGACACAGTAACTATAATGACTCGATGGACTTTCTTCATAAAACTTCCCAAACTAAACATTGTCACAAAAACAATCATCTGCGATCATCAATAACAATAAAACAAATCAATACATACCAACGATGCCATCAAAAGGCATAAGATGCAGGCAGATTCGAGAGGATTGGTAAACTAACAAAAACAACGGCTCTGAGCCATGCTCTTCTTTCACTTCCTGTTTATAAGTCACCTGACATGTTACAGGTAATTTCCTGTGTCAAAATAAAGCATACAAAATGCTGATTTAACAATTGTAACACCTCCTTCTATCCACCAAGGATTGCAATGAATTTGCCTCCTTCTTCACTGACAAATTTCAGAAAATTAGACAGTCAGTGCCTCCATATCAGGTGCAGGATATGTGTTGTCCCTGTGTCCACTTAAAATCAATTTGAGTAGTATGACACAATTCCATTCGATCAACCACAAAAACCTGGAGGACATTATACAACATCTGAAATCCTCATCCTGCTGCCTTGATATTCTGCCTACAGGCTTTTTTGGCCTCGGATCTTCTACAGATTGTCAACACATCTCTTCTCTCAGGTGTCTTTCACAGGCCCTGAAAACTGCCATCATCTAGCCACTGTTAAAAAAGAACAATCACACTTAGACACTTCACTAATGAGCAACTACAGGCCCATATCAAACCTCCCGTTTTTAAGTAAAATCATTGAAAAAGCTGTTTTTCAACAGCTAAACAACTTCTTGGCTCTCAACAACCATTTTGGTGTCTTCCAGTCAGGATTTCAACAATACTACAGCACTGAGACGGCTCTTGTTAAGGTCTTCAATTACATACACTTCAGAGTGTGAGAATATGGCAGAATTTCAGTATTAGTATTACTGGATCTCAGTGCTGCTTTTGACACGGTTGACCACAACATAGTACTAGACAGCCTGGAAAACTGTGGTGGGACTTTTACACATCTGAGTGGACAAAAATGACATGCGGAGTTCCCCAAGGCTCCATTCTGGGGCCTCTTCTGTTCAACATCTACAGGCTCCCGCTGGCTCAGATTATGCAAAACAACAAAAGATGTTACCACAGTTATGGAGATGACACACAGATTTACATAACCATATCACCAGGGGACTATGGTCAAATATAAGCATTACTGTGTTTAGTTCTCCCAGAAAACTGCAGGTCTGCTGCAACTCTCAGTGGTTTTGGTCACATTTCCTCTGGCTTTTCCCTGCAACTGCCCCTCAAACCCGCAGGCTAACACTTACACTGTAGTAAATGTTATTTAAAAATGTCTCATTTCTTCCTCTGAAATTAAATTAGTGACGTGCTCATTAGTCCATTCATCAACTTTTGCATAGATTACACAAACAAAACAACACAACTGCATGTTCAGGATGAGATTAGCCTAACTTAATGTAAACACTGAAAGCAAAACAGCTGCTATACACTGAAAGAAAATACCTCTTACAGCTCCAACTCCAACATTGGGTACGTTTCCATGCACACTAATATTCCACTATTATTCCGATATGACATCATTCTGAATTTGATACGGGTCATGTAAACAGCATATTCCGTTTGGATATTCCAAATTAGGCCTTATCCTGAATGTAGCATTTTCTAATTAAGATGTATGATATACCAGTATTATTCTGGATTTAGGAGCATTCTTTGGACAATTATACAGTGCATTTGGAATATGCATCTCAATTGAGGTTTTTACCGCAGTTTGCAACACATGGCCCTCTTCCCTGTTTACCTTTGCATAGGCAAAATGACATGTTCTGGAGCAGGAAGGCAAACAGAGGAGAGGAATGAGAGGGAGATGTTCAGGACGGAACATTCAGTGTTCAGTGCACCTTCTTCACAACAGGCATGGAGGGGTTTGGTTATTATCCTGACTGACAGTGACTTAGCAATGAAGTAATCATCATGGGACAACTGAGGTACTGGATGTGCCTGTAACTATAAATGTATAATATCAGTCACTTATAAATATCAGACAGCAGCTCACTAATGTTTTTCACCTCGCTGGTTTACTTCACTGCATGCAAGATCTTGTGATTCTTGTTCCTACTGAAGCAGAGGGAAACCTTGAAAACCCTGCATACGTAAACGGGAACATTAGTGGAATATTCATTTTCATTACCCATGTAAACAGCTTAGTAGGAAGGCAAAAACCGGAATATTTTGTGCATGTAAACATAGTCAGTGTCTATGTTGTTTCTCATTAGCTATCAAGCTATATGCTAGCGTACCCACAAACGTCATTGGGGTTTTGGCTCTACTCTGAGGACAGGATGATATTATTGTGTGCAGCCATCAGGCCCAGTTGTTGTGGGTCAGTAAATAGCTCCAATGCATGAGCTAATTTCCCATTAAAAGCCCTGCACACCAATAGTACACCCACACAGGTTAATTCACTTATTCTGGCTGATTCTCAGATCTGTGTGGGTGTCTAAAGGCTGTTTGATTGACATCTACGTGACTCTGTTATTAGCTTTGTTGCATCTGTTACACTTTTATCAGTGTAAATATTTCAAATAATCCAGTGACTTCATGTACATTGTATTGTTTTAACTTCCCCAGGTTCAACCTGAGCAGATGCCTAATTAGCCAAAATAACTGAAAACACCTGTGTTTGTGTGTGTGTGAATAATTTTCAAGTTACAGTATCATGTTTGCTATTTCTAGCTCCATTACAGGCACCCCTACACATTCGTGCCGACCGTTTCACATTATTCTACACTCTGTGGTGGTAATGTGGCTAGAAACACAGTATTGCTACAGGAAGAAGATCACTGCTAGCTGGCAAACATGACTGTAAACAATACAGGTTTCAAAGTATGAATTAAATATTTTTTCAAATGTTTTATGAGGAAAGAGTTACAGTATGTCTTAAGGAAGCACAAAATGTGTTCTGGTAAGAAATAATGAAATTTAACTCTTTCTTTAAAAGAAATATACACAGGTCATCTTTGTGCCTGTGCTATGTATGTGTGTTGGTAGGTGGCACTATACAAAATAAAGGTAAAAACATAACTTCATAACTAACTCAATCTTTAAATACACTCACACCAAGCCAATCACTGTGATTTCCACTTTGTAAACCTTGATCACCTTGTGACCAAACCTTCCATCTGGGTGAGAGGACACCAGTTGTGAAAGACAAGTGCTGTACCACAATGATCCGACATCTAGCTGCTTTGATTCTTCTTACTGCAGTGTGTAAGTACAATTCTCATCAGATGTGGAAAACCATTTAGTCTGAGCAATGATAATAATAAATATGAAACAAGGTCTTGTAAAAATGTATTCTTTTCACTGTTTTCATGCTGTTGTCTAGTAAGTCTTTCTTGTTTTTCTTCAGCTCTGATTCAAACTGCAGAGGTTCATCACCTGATCTCTTTGACTTTGGTTGAACCTGGTGACAATTTTACTATTCATTGTCTATTCTCTGAGAAGGACAACTTCTTTCACTGTTATAAGTTGGACATATGGTCCAAACAGTCACTACTAGAATTGTCAGCACAATAACAATGAACAATTTAAAGAGTTGCATTTCACAGTCACAAAAGAGCACTATAATAATGATTGAAAAGGTGATGACAGTGTTTATATGAATGCATCAGACCGACACTTTTTCAGCCATAATTCTAATCAAATTCCAACCATAACAGAACAACTCGCTTTGTGCTCCTTCATTTAAATGAACCTCACACCTGTTTGCGACTCTCCTCCAACCTGTGCACTATTGTGCTATGCCACACAGACGGGCAAAGTGAGTTCAAAGGTCAAAGGTCAAAGGTCAGGAAAATATCAAACATTCGAAGTGCTGCTTACACCAGAGTCCTGCACAGGTCCAATTTTGCAAACCCACACCTGCAAAGCTCAGAACCATAACCAATCCGTTACCTGCAATTATCTCCACGTCAAGTCTGGACCCGCCCAGACCCGTAAATATAAGCCCGACCTGTGATTAAGCACATGGGCTACACAGTCACTCGCTTTAAAGTACTTTATTTTTATTTGCTGCATAATAATAATCTGTGCCTCTGCAAGAAGGGCAGTACTGCACATTCACTGATATCCACACATGCCAGTGAGCACACAGATACGCAGTCACAGATACTGCGGTGCTTTCTCTCTCTCTCTCTCTCTCTCACACACACACACGCACACACACTTAACAATGATTGCATATAATAATTATAATGACTGCTCACTTGTATGCCTTATAACAGCCTGCAGCATACTCTGAAGTTTCACTGTAATCCACTGAAATGCTCCACCTCATTTCACAATAAAAAAAAACCTGGCAGCTGATTAGACTTGATAATATCAACTGATTTTGATGTTTAAAATATAGCAAATCATTTTCATTTCAGACTTATCTTCCCGCCTGCATTTAGTTAATTTTTACCTGTTCACATGAATTTATATAATTATATTTTGTACTCAATACACAACTTTTTTGCAGGTTACCTATTACCAGATCGGTTACCCACAGGTACCCGACCTGGTGCAGGACTCTGGCTTATGCTGGTCTTTGCATCACCACAAAAATAGGGCCCAGTGTCTTAGTATTAATAATAACATGATGCAAATATTAAATGAAATTTAATAATTATCCAATTGTGTAAGTTTGTTATTCAGAAATACTGAAAAAGGATTAATTCATCCATAATATATACTTCATACATACATTGTTTTTTGTAGAAAGCTATATGCTTTATTAATTTCAAATTGCATTTTTTTTATTGTAAATCAAACTGTGTGTATTATCATTTGTCAAGTCTTTTACCCAAAACTCAAGTAAAAGAAGAGGAGACTTTTGACTAAATACTATAAATACTCTTGTAAACATGCACATAGAAAGTAAAAGTAAAATAAACAGAATGACACACAAAACTTTCATCCAAAATAAAAAAAATCATTATGTGACAGAGTTCAGAGGTGAAAGGCATGTGCTAGAGCAACTTAAACACTATTTTCACAGATAATGTGACAGAGAAAAACTTTATATTAGAATCAATCAACAAATCTTTTGTGTGAATTAATCTAACTTCTAAACCCTGGCAGTAGTGTAGACACAATTTTCTTCTGCTGCTTTTGCATTCCTTCTCCCTGCTTTGCCAGCTTTCTTCTTGGTAAAGGTTACTCCAGAATAAACCAATGAGTCCTGATATCTCTGAGGAAATAAATCATAAAATATTGTGAGATGGCAAGTCAATGTAAGGACGTGCAAACAGATAAAACATGCTTTCAAAGTTACATATTATCTTTAAATTCCTTACCTGCTGACTTCGCTGACCACCACTGGCTGTTTCAGCATTTGTTTGCAGAGCAACAGCAGCTGTATTATAAAATAATAATAATATGACTTATACACAGCACTGATGTGGATCTAAGGGTGTTATAGCTGTTACTAAAAACTGTTAGATTGATGGATAGATAGATAGATAGATTCATGTCTGAGTAATTTCTCTTACCATTACAACAATCACAAGATTTTCTCTTCATGCCATATATGAGGAAGGCTGTTACAACCAGACTTGTAGCCAAAGCAGCACAAAGCACGTAGATAATTGTGTTGGCCTTCTCTAAATCACAGCTGCCGACGACTGAAGTTTTATGAAAAAAAAAGAAATAAAATAAATAATTTAAGGTTACGAAATGGCAATAACTAATTTATGGTATTTCATAAGATGATAAGAAGAACAGATGTTTTTTGATCTAAATGGATTGTGATTGATTCCTAATAAAACACATAGATAGAATAATCTCACCATTATATAGAAATTAATTTACCTTCAATGTCCAGTTTAGTTCCATTTCCAAATAATATCTCCCCACATGTGGCCACAGCACAGTAGTAAGTCCCAGCATCAGAGGAGCTGACGTTCTTAGAGAAGCTGTAGACACATTTATGTGGAGAGCGAGTCTCAGGACTCTTTTCACATTCATCACTGCTGTTGCCATGAGCGTAAATAAAACTGAGATGAGATTCATCTGATCCAGCTCTGAACCAGTACACTCTGTGTTCTTCTGGACACTTTTTATTCTCAGAGTCAGAGAACACTGAACACTGGAGAGTCACAGAGTCTCCTGGATGGACTGGATCAGATGGAAAGTCTTGAGTGATGGCAGTGATATCAGGTTCTGGTCCTGGGAAATGAAAACACAAATAATAAATATGTTTTACTCATTTTGATTAGGATGCATTATAGAGTGGGGGTGTTGAAGTTACAATTATTTATGTTTAAACAAAAGACAAAAATCTGCATCATGCTTAAAACAAAGATTTAAATCTGACTTACATGTTGATTATGTAAACGTGCCGATTTAAATGTAAAATTGCTGTTATAAATGACATTTTATATCCACATAACTCTGCAAGTCTCAAGACATGTCACATTTTTGTTGCTGTTTTTGCTGTATTTACCTTTGATTCTTAGAAATGTTCCACTCAAAAATGTCATGTTGCTTTTTTTCACTTTTATACAGTAGTAGACTGCAGTATCGCTTAACTGTGTTTTGTTAATATGCAGAACAAATGTTCCAGGCTCTTGTTTTGTTGTAATGTGATGAGTCACCTCATTAACAACATCATAATCAAAGGCAAATGTTCCACCTAAAATTTCAGGAAAGGTTCCTGAAACAAGCCTGATCCAAAATAAGTTTGTTGATCGCCAAGATTTCTGGCGGGTACATGTCAGAGTCACATTTTGTCCAACACCAACAGTCTTTGTCGCAAAGATGTGATCGTCGGTGCATCCTGAAAAAACATTCAAACAGAGCAGAGATTAACAGCAGAGATACATTCATATATGTCATATGTACTAATGCAAGAAAATGACAATTTATTTGAAATACATCTGGAGTAAATCTGACGTCTACATATACTTACGCCCAATTTTGAGCATGAGAAGTATAGAAAATACAATCAGCATTTTCTTGTTTTATCAGTTGAGACAGTAGTCAGTTTGGACAGTATCATAAGATAATTCACTTTAATATGATCACATTAAGTGGGAGGGAACAATTTCAGAGCAATCTGATTGGCTGTTCGTTATGTTGGCGTTTCACTGCACTACCCCCGTGGAAATATGTTACCCAAAACTTTCCAACTTAAACACATGAAACAACACCAGCAGCTTTCTCATGTTTGGTTTTCATGGTGGGTTCCTTACAGTGGAACACTTACTGTACACAACAAATATATTGTTGTCTTTACTGTATATTGTGCCTAAACAATATTTCTCTTGTGAAGAAAATGTCATTGTTTTCCTCAGCAGATTGTTCCATATTACTAAACCAACAGCCTTTAAACTCAATTTTTATGTTCATTGTCAACAGTTTAAAATTATTTCTACAATATTTGTGCATGGCAACAGTATGGGTAAGGTAAAACACAATATTGGTACCATAACGAGATAGAAGCTCCATCATATCACATGAACTGTACACTACTGATGGAAATTAGTTACTGCAGAATGGTCTGATATAAACATACTTCTTAAGGAGACTGGTCTTTATTTTTGCTTCTTTAATTTATGGATGATATGTTTCTGAGGATCTGACCAATATTTAAATTTAGCTTTTAACATTTCAGCTGTGCTGCTTTTCATTGTTGGCCTGTTAAATATAGTGATGGAGTAATAAGTTAAATTTTCAGCCATCAAATCAAGCATCTAAGTCAGCCTGATTAAAATGCTGAAGTCATAAGATTCATTTATGGTTCTGCAGCAGCTATGCATGTAGGCTCTGTGGCTACACTGTAGCTAAAGTCCACCTCCTCAAAAATGTGACTGTACAATACATGTATCAACCACAGAAGTTACTGAGATACCACTTTGGGACCACAAGAACTGTGATTGGTCAGCATTGGCTTGTGTTTTCTTCTACAAATTTCTGATTGTTGATAGTGAAAACAACATTAAGCAAGCTGAAGAAATGGTCTTCAGTTCTTTTACACACATAGCAAACAGTCTTTCTCATTGCAAACCATCTGCTCATCACCTTCGCTGCACTTTATCATAGTGAATAAACACTGTGACTGCACAGTAGTCTGTCCTTGGCAAAATAAAGTTAAACTGGCAAAGTATAAGTTACCTGGATGCAACTCCAGTTATCTAGGCAGCCAACTGTCACTCTGTATCACAAAGTAAATAAAAGTCAGCTTTGCTGGATGGAAAATGTTTAAGTATCATACCAGAGGCTTAAATCATTGTATTTTGAAGAAAATTACCATTATTGTCATAACCAAGAGAACTAATAGGTGTAAATGTGTAATTTTCAGAAAACACATATTTATTGAGACCAACTACTTCTTGACACCGACGACAAATCTAGCCACATTGTTTAAAAAAAAAAAAAAAATTGCTGACATAGTTATATGATGCATGGAAGGGGGTAGTCTGATTGGCTGGAAAGACATCACATGCAAAGAGATTATAAACACAGACGTAGGATCCATATTTTACTGTCCTTATCATGCCAAGAAATAAAATTAAAATGAGATAGCCTAGACTGATTACAACTACTAATACTAAGTGTCACAAAATGACCACATTATTGGAATTATTGGACTTTTGGTATTATTGATCGTACATCGTTCAGAGGTCAAAATTAGTGTACAAATACGATCATTAATGTACATCTGGCAACGCTGATTTAGTATATAAACACAGTTACTGTGGGGAATATAATCAAAGCAGGACGTCACATAGAATAAGTCTGTCTAGTGTTACGGTGGTGCTACTAATAGGTGAAGTTATATTTAATATCCTTAAAAGAGTACTCCATCAAGTTAGCATTGCATCAATGCGGCAGAACCAGATATAATTGTTTTGATTCCATGCATTCTTCTTCCTTGTCAAATCCTGCAGCATACATTATTCATAATGCAACTCGAGCACTGACTGTTTGGTTGGAGATTCAGGTGTGTGTTGTGCTCGAAGAGGGTAAAAGTAACCTTGAGCCACTAGCCTCAAGCAGAGATGAGGAGCAGGCTACAGAGGACTCATGAACTCACTTCTTTCTAACTCCACACCTCCAGATTATTTTCATTTTCACTTGTAGTCTTCAGCCCCAACCTTAAAATGGCCTCATGTGACATCAAGCAGGCGACTAATCATACTTTGCTTTATACAACTTTTTTCACATATGCAGTAGTACGCCCCAAAGACCTGTAAACAGACGATGTGGAATCAAGGAGTTCCCCTTTAATCTGCCTCCGTCTGGTTTTTGTGGCCTTCTATGTTTAGTATCTGTGAATTGAGATTTTGTAACACTGGACGGTGCTTCAAACCATCTGCACTCTATTAACATCACTGCCACCTTTTGGTGAAAACCAGAACAGGAGATAAAGTTTACTAGAAACCTTTTTTGTTCACAAGTTCAGTGTGTATGTTTTATTATCCTACAACCATGTCTGTACTACTTACAGTCAATAACAGGGGTTTTAATTAACCTAATAAATATGTGGACACTGAATCAAAAAGGAAACCAGAGGAGCCATTTTAAATAACCCAGGAGTGGATAAATTCAGGTAGTGATGAGGCCACTCACTTTACCTGTCAGGCATTATCAAAACACGTCAGCTGAAAGAGTACAGCAGCGTGGGGGAGAGCTGTCATCTGCTATATTAATACTATGTGCAATTTAGAGTTTCAGATTCACTTGTCATACAGTAAATGCTTTTTTCACTGAGGAGAATGTCCAAACTCCACAAATAAAGAACCTAAGACCTTTTTTTGATGCAACATGTTAATCACTGAGAGACCATGGCAACAGCTTTCAACCACAAAGCTTTTTACTGGCAGTAACCGAAAGACGCAAAGTGATTAGAGTAATAAAATCACATGTGTGTAGATTGTGAGTTCCTGTTGTGGAAAAAATAACAGGAACACTTGACAGCAACACAAAAATCAAATAATTACAATGAAGTTGAATCATTTCACCAACACAATCTTGTGTCATTCTTTATGCATAATAACATACACAGTTAAAGAAATAGGTGATGAACACATGAAATGTAACAATGTAATACAAATAAAAAGTCTTTTCCCGTAGTATCACCTGAGACACACAACAGAGTCTCACTTGCTCTCTCCCTCTTACACACACACACACACACACATGCATGCAAAAACACACACACGCACACACACAAACTTGTTTTTATGGCTTTAGGGGGACTTTTACTGACAAACACAAACTATTTTTTCTATCTTTATGGAGACTTTTACTGAAATATATATATATACAAACACACACACACACACACACACATACATACATGAATGGGTTTTTATGTTTTTATGGGGTCTTTTACCGACAAACACACACACACACACACTCACACATTTCAAACAAATGATGCATGGAAAGTTGAGCATGGTTGTGGTTGGGCTTTCAACATAAGGTGTGAGTTCAAACGGTCTTTTCTTCCTTTCTTTCTCACCAGGGCTCATATACAGGCATGCATTTTCAGTCAGTGAGTGGTTTCTTTTTTCTTGGTGGACATTCGTGTCAAGAGCAGGGGCTTAAACTGTCGTCCTCCTACCCTTTCTTAGACTTTTTTCTCATCACTCAAAAGGAACTTTTGCAAGCTGAATTCCTTTTTATCTGTTTGTGTAGCTCCACCATACAAAACATGCAGTGTATTTCATATTACATTTGTAAATGTTCTGCTACAAAATCATGATCTCACTGTCTTTGTTATTTCAATCATTATTATTAATACATGTCACAGAGAGCCTCGAGTGTTAAGTATGTCCTCTTAAAATGACTTACAGTAGATCTCCTCAGGCTCTGCATATTTACAGACCAACAGTGCAAAGTACAGTTAAAGGACACGAAGCATGTGATGTACTGCAGATAGAAACAGTAAACATTATCACAGTGTGTTGTGGACCTGGCTGACACATCAGTTTTTCTGTCCTTTATAAGCAGTGCAATGCATAGTGTATGTACAGTGGCATATGTATTTGAGAGTGTATATTTTTTTGCTGAAGGAATTTGCTCAAGTAAAAAAGGCCCCAGTAACCATTTAAATATCTGTTCTTGTGCGCACGCAGTTGTACTTTGGACCAGGTGCTGCTTGATTAAAATATTCAATTGTCATCTCAAAGCAAAAAATCATGGGTTTGAATCTTTGCTGGTTGCCATATCTCATAACAGACTCTAAATGGTCTGTGATAGTTATTAGTGTGAATGTGTTCTTATGTCTTGGTTCAGTTACAGACTGGTGTACTGTAGCCTATCTAAAAAATGTGCCTGTTTTTTTCCCTCTGTAAATCCTTATAATAGAACTTTCAGACCCAGTTTGTAATATAAATAATTCTGTAGACAGGCTGGTAAAACTAAAACAACCACATAAGCTTGTTCAACTAAAATGCACCTGCTGAGGCTCTTGTACCTCTCCCCTGCAACTCTAACCTTGCTACATATCCTGTTGATACCCATAGTCGGGTCTATTCTGAGTAAACAACCTTTGTGGTTGGTCAAAGGCAGAGAGACGGCCTACCACACATTTCATCTGTCAGTGTAGCTGCTGCATGCGGCTTTGGTTGTCTTTTTTCCAGACACTCATGCAACAAGCTTTCACACAGTGCCGTGACACTAGACCAGAGGTGCTCAAATACAAGTCTTAGAGTTTCCACCGCATCAGAGTTCCAGTAAAGGTGCATTACATGATGATGTTTCATTACATAAACTCTAGAACTCTGTACATGAACAGCATCTCTGTATTATTGGGGGACGTGACATCTTGATGGTGTCACCAAGTCACTAAATATAAGGATAGAAAGGTGCTATGGCCCGGTGGAGACACTGCTGCAAGTGTTCATTAATGTGTTCGCTGTGGTATGAGTTCCACACATCATGCTTGATGTCATAGTGGTGTTTTGTGTTCCCACTCCTCATTATGGCCATTGCAAATCAAGCACAATGGTCTCTTTGGTCAACCTTTCTTTTTTTTTGTATCAGCTAGCTTTGAACAAACAATTCAGCTTCATTGACCGGAGCTCCTACACTCCACAACTACTTTGCTAACTTATCTTTGACAGCTGAGGTGATGTGATAGGAATGTGTCCCACAAAAGCTGTCCAAGTGAGGTTGCAGTTAAATTTTGTTCATGTTATTTAGTCCAAATCCAGACCGAGCCCACCTTCTGAGTATGTATGCACTAGACTAAATGAGTTTTGTGTAATGGTAGTGAGTTTGTCCATTTGGAAAGTGGACCCAAAAGCAGACTCAGGAAACAACAGAAGATAAGAGTTCTCCACTCACTTCTAATGGTGCAGTTACAGTCATCAACCTGAAGTCAGAATTAGACAAACAATTTGAGAGAATAAAGAAATATTAATTAATCTATGGAGCAGAATTAAATGCAGCTATGACAAGTGGTACCATGTTTTTATGCAGCATTTTTAAAGCATCCCTCAATTAAAGATTGAAGATACCTACGTAACATAACATGTTTCTAAGTACTTCCATTAGTTATGAGTCAGCCTACAACAGTCCACTGTCCTAATAGCTGTCTGTTTATTTCTCCGTCTCTCCAACAACAAAACTGACACATGTGGTTCAGAGTGAAATGTCTCCACAACTATTGGTTGTCCTGCAATTTGATATGTATGGCCATTGCGAATTAATTAATTAATTATAATCACTATGGCTGCTAGATGGCATTTGTCACTCAAACATAACTATATGTTGTTTTTGGATGACTGACATTATGATCCATTGTGACGGATTACGGATTATTTTTTTGGGAGGACAGTCTCCAATTTTCAGTCTTGAAGATGGAGTTCTTTCAATGTGCAGATTGCCACCATGATTGTAACCTTTGGTCATGCGCCCACTATATGTAGTTTCAGACAGTCAAAAATAATAAAAAAATAAAAGTCAAAAATATTATCTAGTCTAACAATTAAAACAAACATAACACACAACAACAACAACAATTATTCACATACATGTGAATTTCATTAAAAATCATGGTTTTGCTAAATTTAGGGTGGAGTGTATTTTTTGTGCGTCAGCCAATCAGGATGATTTCTACGTTGCAGACTTTGATCATGTTGTAACTAAAGCTTTGGTTTGAGTGGGAAGACATCAGTTATGCAAGAGGAGTGATGTACCACAATGGCCAAAAGACTGGTGGCTTTGATTCTTCTTTGCACAGCTTGTAAGTGCAGTTGTTTGATAAGTGGTAGTACTAACAAGTATTTGTACAAAATGAAAATGCCAAAACTGTCAAGCTATAATATTTCTGTAATCGCTTTCCTTTCTAAAATTATTGTTGTCCTATCTGGGTTGGTGTTTTAACTCTGGTATTGTTCGTTTTTTCTTCTTTAGTTCTGATTCAAACTGCAGAGATTCCTCAACAGATCTCTTTGACTGTGGCTGAAGTTGGTGATAATTTGACTCTGACATGCCCAGTCTCTGGGGATGAAGTTGGTTTGTTTTACTGGTATAAACTGAATTTTGGATATATGGTCCAAACTGTTGCTGAGGGATCTTTTGACAAAATCACACTTAAAAGACAATTTAACAAGTCAAAATTAACAGTTGCAAAAAGCAATACTCAGTATTTTCTTCACATCAGAAATGTAAGCAAAGAAGATGAAGCAACATACTTCTGCCAAGCTGGATCGGCATATGAAATGAGCTTTGTTAATGGCACACTTCTGGCTGTGAATGGTACAGTATGTTAATTTCAGCATTATTGTCTGTCATGCATGTGTCAATAATTCTACATTTAGAAGCAATTTCATGTTCCGATGTCACACTAAAATAAATTAACATACAACCCCTCTGACATGTTTTTGTAGATCATAGAAAACGGCAGAAATATTTCTATGTGAAACAAAGTCCAGAGATGGAGTCAGTCCAGTCGGGAGAATCAGTGACTCTTCAGTGTTCGCTTCTTCCCAAGAAGAAAGAAAACACAGATCAGTGTCCCGCTGTGCACAGTGTGTACTGGCTCTACAGAGGTGCTGCGGTCCAATGTGGGGAGATTCTGTTTTGTGAAAGGACTGAAAGGGAGACAGGTATGTTGATCTTTCCACTATTATTTAGATTATGAATGTGTGATAAACTTTTGATCATTTAAATGTTGAATGCTATTTTTCTAATGGTAATTTTAGTAATGATTATGACTTTGTGATGCTAAAACAATGCAAGAAATATTTATGAAATTCAAACTTTAATTCATTAGACACTACATTTTCTGTCCTTTGACCCTCTATTTCTGTTACTTATTCAATTTATTCATGACTTATGGTATACAATGGTACCATGGCAACTTATAGCAATGTTTTTTGTCATTATTCTATTCCTCAATTATGTAGTAGTTGACTGATTAAATGATATCCTATCTTATCATGTAAGATGAGGAATATGTAAAGAGTTCAATGTCTGCTTGGACTTTTTTCTGATTTCAGAACAAGAATGGGACCCAGTTATTCTTGTGCTGGGAATACTGTTGGCTCTCTGCGTCATTGTGATTGCCATCCTTATTTGCTCAAGAGACCAAAAGTGACTGGAGGCCCTTCAGAACATTTGTACATGGTATGACCAGGACTAAACAATCAAAAACCCCTTTGGTGCTGCCCAATAACGAGTCAATGAGTATATCCCACTTCCCAAAATCACGCCATCTGCTCAAAATACTCTGAAACTCACCATCATAATAAGAAGACTGTGAGACTGAATTATTGATCTTTGATGTTTACATATGAGTAACATGTGCCATGACAAATTTGGCTTTATCGCAAAACACATTATTCATCTATTTAGATTTTTTTTTTTTTACTACACAAGTAAGTGAGGAAAATTAAACTATTAAACTATTAAAATCTTGTATGAAAAACAGAAGCTTTGTTTTATGATGTAACAAGGTCAGGTCTGTTCAATCAAGATCGTTCTTCGGTTCAGTGAGCCTTTATGTGGTGTCTCACTCTTTCATCTTAAAGTCACTGCAGTGTGTGGTCTTTATTAAGTTATTCAAAGGCAAGGACTACATCATCAACTGAGATGCAAACAAATAGTTTGTTGACTATGAAACATATGAGTAGTGACAGGCAGATGGGAATGGTGGAGCAGCGTGTAGGGAAGGCTTCGGAAGGATCAACAAAGGCTTCCGGGTTGCCAGACCCCCACGGTACCCAATGAGAAATGATAGAGGGGGAGGAGAGAAAAGAGGGACCTCCAACACAAAGACAACTCTTCATCTGGTGTAAGGTTATCATCTACGCATACGCATGAAGAGAATGCTATCATGCAGTAATTATTCCTGGGTGAAAATTCTATTATCTTGAAAAAGACTCCATCATCCTTTAAGCCCCTATAGGAGTGGGGGACAATCATGGGCTGAATAAAGCACTGCACCAACTGTTCTACAAAGAGCTCTTTGTTTCAGCATGTGTAATAAAGTCATTTCAACATGTATTATGTGTGTATCAATGCTGTTCCTCGAGATTAGTTGTTTATTGTGTATTTACACTTTAGACTGTAATCATGGTTCTAGTAAGATACATGGAAACATCTCTGGGTCTACACAGAGAAGGGTGTTACAGGTTGATGTGCACGCCTCACAAAACTCAAAATGTGTCTGCAAGATGATTAATTAATCCAACTACTGTCCTGTTTCGAATGGAAAGAAATAACATGGAAACATTATACTCAAAATCCATACAAGTACAAAAGAGACAGTCATGTGAATTCTGTTTGTGTCTGAATGACACCTGCACATATTCGCCTACATACAAGAGAGGTGTTCAGAGAAAAGCATGTTCCAGTATTTCTGTGTTCAAATGAAAGTACAGGCTGTGTGGTTACATCGCATCACTGTGTGGTTGCATCGCCACACAGCCCAAGTGTGACATATCCTTCTGTCAACATGAGGTTTAATGTTGCATTAAAGGGGATGTATCATGCACATTTCCAGGTCTATGTTTTTATTCTGGGGCTCTACTTGAATATCTTTGCATGACTTACAGTTCAAAAAGCAGGTTTAGCTCCTGTCTCTTTAAGGCTCCCCTCCGATGAGCCCAATCTGTTCTGATCGGCCAGCGTCCGTGTTTTTGAGCTTTGACTATTTTTAATATAGACTTTGAACATTATTACAGTATAATAAATGACAGGAAATCACAAAAGGCATGTTATGTCCCCTTTAAACTTGTGTTAAATATTATTACTGTGCCTTTCCACCAACCTCTGTCTTTATTATCATTATTTTTTATCTCTGCACTCCAATTTGACAAAATTACAATAGATGTGGCTACAAAGCATGTCACTTACTTTACATTGCTGTCATGTTCAAACTATTTTTCTACCTTTTCAATCAGGCAAATGAATTAACACCTCATTATTGTTATTCTTATAATTATTAATGCCCCTTAGAGGAGTAGTTACGGGTACAGAAGGATTAGACACACTGAGCCACTAAAGTTACTGACTGTCAGTCACCCTGTGCTCTTCTTGTTGTCTGGGGTTTGCTTATCTTTGGCGGTTTTTGTTGAGGGAAGGGGAAGTGCAACTTATTCACTGGTCCCACCTAGATATTTGTGACAAGAGCATTAGTCTGATCTGTGATCTCCCCATCTGAGAGTGTTGACCTACTTATTTTATCCGGTAGATCAGAAGGAAACATTATTGCAAACCTTTCTTATTCATTACATCATTTGTTTGTTTGAAGAGAACACGCAGACATTTTTACATTTACTGGTGACAAATCCTTAACTGTCACAATATGTGTAATATTGTAGAACAGTGTATTACAATGTATGGGTAAAAACACATGTGGAGTGCTGACTTATTCTTGGTATATTTGTACCTTAGGCTGATGGTGCACCTGCAGTATAGTGTATAAATACATCATGACCTGTACTTCCCTTAATATGAAGTGTGGAGTGCAATGCATGTGGCACATGTGTACTCTTGAATGATGCATGTTTTGATGCTTAGGAGAATTAAAGTTGTGCCTGATTATCTGCATAAAGGTTTTAAGATGTTCCCTGTTCCCAGTTCCCTGTTCCTGTGTGCATCACATGGTAAAGCTAAAGAAAAAGAAAGTACAAATTAAAACAAATCAACAATAAAATCAAAAACAAAAAAATATCAGTCAAAAATATCAACTTGCCTAACAATTAAAACAAACAAAATAACAAATATTCACATACATGTGAATTTCATTAAAAATCATGGTTTTGCTAAATTTAGGGTGGAGTGTATTTTTTGTGCTTAAGCCAATCAGGATGATTTCTACGTTGCAGACTTTGATCATCTTGTTACTAAAGGTCCGGTTTGGGTGGGGAGACATCATTTATGCAAGAAGAGTGATGTGCCACAATGAACGGAAGTGTGGCAGTTTTGATTCTTCTTAGCACAGCTTGTAAGTGCAGTTGTTTGGTTAGTGTGAGTGCTAACAATTATTTGTACAAATGTATGTGTGAAAATGCCAAAACCGTCAAGCTATAATGTTTCTGTAAGAGTTTTCCTTTCTAAAGTTATTGTTGTCCTATCTGGGTTGATGTGTTAACTCTGGTATTGTTTGTTTTTTCTTCTTTAGGTCTGACTCAAACTAAAGAGATTTTTCAACAGATCTCTTTGACTGTGGCTGAAGTTGGTGATAATTTCACTCTGATATGCCCATTCTCTTGGGATGAACCCGGTTTGTTTTACTGGTATAAACTGAGTTTTGGATATATGTTCCAAACTGTTGCTGAGGGATCTTTTAACAAAATCACACGTAAAGGACAATTTAACAACTCAAGATTCATAGTTGGACGAAGCAATACTCAATATTTTCTTAACATCAGAAATGTAAGCAAAGAAGATGAAGCAACATACTTCTGCCAAGCTGGATCAGCATACGAAATGAGCTTTATTAATGGCACACTTCTGGCTGTGAATGGTACAGTATGTTAATTTCAGCATTATTGTCTGTCATGCATGTGTCAATAATTCTACATTTAGAAGTAATTTCATGTTCCGATGTCACACTAAAATAAATTAACATACAACCCCTCTGACATGTTTTTGTAGATCATAGAAAATGGCAGAAATATTTCTATGTGAAACAAAGTCCAGAGATGGAGTCAGTCCAGTCGGGAGAATCAGTGACTCTTCAGTGTTCGCTTCTTCCCAAGAAGAAAGAAAACACAGATCAGTGTCCCGCTGTGCACAGTGTGTACTGGCTCTACAGAGGTGCTGCGGTCCAATGTGGGGATATTCTGTTTTGTGAAAGGACTGAAAGAGAGACAGGTATGTTGATCTTTCCACTATTATTTAGATTATGAATGTGTGATAAACTTTTGATCATTTAAATGTTGAATGCTATTTTTCTAATGGTAATTTTAGTATTGATTATGACTTTGTGATGCTAAGACAATGCAAGAAATATTTATGAAATTCAAACTTAATTTAATTCATTAGACACTACATTTTCCGTCCTTTGACCCTCTATGTCTTAAACTAAAATTTGTCAAACCAATTTCTGTTACTTATTCAATTTATTCATGACTTATGGTATACAATGGTACCATGACAACTTATAGCAATGTTTTTCTTTTGTTCTAAATCATTATTCTATTTAAGAAACATTACACTTGAGGGTGTGCTTTACCATCATTGTTGGCATGTCAGTGATGCAGTTAGGAACGAGGTGCTTGCACCGAGGTCTGTAAGCAATTAAGCAAAAGTTACGGTGAAGCACACCCTCGAGTGTAATATTGTGATTATACAACATTTACCAACAAAATAAAAGATATAAACAAAATGTATTCATATTGTGAGGCAGTTCAGTCTAAAAATAAAAAACTTTTTGCATGTCTTATCCCCGTTTCCATGGAGATACTTAAATTATGACTAATACCTGGAAAACAATCACTCACGTCAGTAGACGTAATGAAACCTAGTTTACTACTCCATCAAGTAGGCCGACCCTAAGTAACGACCTAACAACAAAGACGATTTCTAGTCCCTGCTGAGTCAGCCAACTAACTTGAGCTAATGCTTTCTAGAGATTGTGTGATTTCCCAAACTGAATAAATACCACACATATAAACACAAAACTGCTTTGCTAGTTCAGTCTTGTTGTAACTAAGATATCTGCTGAAAAAATATTTTTTTCAATGGACAGATTTAGCTACTATGTCCACAATCTTCACAGACATTTTTAAGCTAGTAGTGCCATCTCCCCGACTCACCGGAACAGCTGATAGAGGATGCCAGGGTTGGAGCTGAGATATACTCTCAACTGAAGAGAAATGGCCAAGTTTTACTGTGTATGGGGGTGCCAGGTAAAGATAAAGAGTGGCGAGGGGTTTGGATTTTTTGTGTGTGTGTAATTCGTCCCACAGTCTCAGAGTTCAATCCACTCGGTAAAGTGTCCATTTTGTTTTCCCCACAACCCCTAATCCGTTCAGTTCAATCCAGTTTCACAAGCATAAAAGAAAGACAACTCAAAACTCCGCTCCGGGTTTTCACCACAGATGCCCCCACAAAACAAAACAAACCAAAGACACTAGCAAAGCAACACAGTACATAAAATAAACCCAGCAGGAATGTCAAATAGGTCAGACCACCATGTTTATACTATATATCTTCAAACATTACAGTTACGGCTGAAAATGACAACAGAAAAAAACAAGTTTGCCAAGTTCACATATCTCCGCAATTCAAATCAACCACCAGTTGTCTACCCAGAAATGACTATTGTTGTTAGCGTAATGTCACGATCTGTAGTTCTAAGCGGAGTAATATTTTTATTGATGAGGATTTTTTCATTTGAGTACAGCTAGGATTGCTGTCATGCTGATTTGAGCACGTTCTAAATGTCTAGTTGACCAATCACATTGCTTGGTCAGAACTACCTGTTGTATAATCCTCCATTATATAGTTGTTGACTGATTAAATGATATCCTATCTTATCATGAAAGATGAGGTATATGTAAAGAGTTAAATGTCTGCTTGGACTTTTTTCTGATTTCAGAACAAGAATGGGACCCAGTTATTCTTGTGCTGGGAATACTGTTGGCTCTCTGCATGATTGTGATTGCCATCCTTATTTTCTCAAGACACCAAAAGTGACTGGAAGCTATAGGAGTGGACACTGCACCAACTGTTCTACAAATAGCTCTTTGTTTCAGCATGTGTAATAAAGTCATTTCAACATGTATTAAGTGTGTATCAATGCTGTTCCTCGAGATTAGTTGTGTATTGTGTATTTATACGTTAGACCGTAATCATGGTTCTAGGAAGATACATGGAAACATCTCTGTGGGTTTACACAGAGAAGGGTGTTATGGGTTGACATGCACGCCTCACAAAACTCAAAATGTGTCTGCAAGATGATTAATCCAACTACTGTCCTGTTCCGAATGGAAAGAAATAACATAGAAACATTATACTCAAAATCCATACAAGTACAAAAGAGACAGTCATGTGAATTGTGTTTATGTCTGAATGACACCTGCGCATGTTCACATACATACAAGAGGGGTGTTCAGAGAAAAGCATGTTCTAGCATTTCTGTGTTCACATAAAAGTAAAGGCTGTGGGGTTGCGATGCAACCTCAGAAAAATTGTGACGCTCAGAAAAATTTATCAGTGTGCATCACGTGACGTTGTAATTACACAGTTTTGTATAAATACATCATGCCCTGTCATCAAATTTGCTTCAAAGCCTGGCAGTCTTCCTGCATCCAGTTCTCTTTATACATCCATGCTCTGTTCTGATTGGCCAGCGTCCATGTGTTTGAACTTTAACTATTTTTGACATAGACATCTAACATCATTACAGTATAATAAATGACAGGAAATCACAAAAAGCATATTATATCCCCTTTAAACTCGTGTTTAATATTATTATTGTGTCTTTCCACCAACCTCTGTCTTTATTATCATTACTGTCAGTCACCCTGTGTTCTTCTTGTTGTCTGGGGTTTGCTTATCTTTGGTGGTTTTTGTTAAGGGAAGGGGAAGTGCTACTTATTCACTGGTCCCACCTAGAGCATTAGTCTGATCTGTGATCTCCCCATCTTACCCCAGGATTCCACCGGCCGTGTGTGTGCCACGTTCCGGCTCTGACGCGGTTTTGCCCCGTCCTCTGCACAGCGCCCTATTCCACTGGGAGCGTGTCAGAAGCGAAGTGTCTTCACTGTGGGGAAGCCTTCCGCCGTTTAAAGTCAATTGCACTCCTACTACAGTAATTACAGCAGCCTAGTCAAAGCTGATAAAATCCCTTAAGGCTGCTGTAATTATTGCAGTAGTAGGGCAACTAAACTGCCCAATTTTGTTAACTTGCTCAGCTTTTGTTGATTTGGTAATTTTCCTTGATTTTTGTGCTTCTTCTATGGTTAAGTAGGCTACGTAGTTAAATGGTTTCTGTATTCATCTGTTTTAATTGCGTTTATTGTTGATATATGACCAGGAGTCTGCACGGGGTGTTTTATTTTAAAAATTGACGCGGCTTCCGTAAAAAATAGACGAGGCACCTATCTTTAGCGCAGTGCAGCGGAGAGCCGCTTCTGGGACGCCCGTTGGAATCGGATACATTGACTAGAGTGGCCGCGATAGTGGCACATGCGCCCGGTGGAATTTAGGGGTTAAAGTGTTGACCTACTTATTTTATTTGGTAAATCAGAGGGAAACATTATTGCAAGCCTTTCTTCCTCATAACATCATTTGTTTGTTTGAAGAGAACACACCGACATTTTTACATTTACTGGTGACAAATCCTTAACTGTCACAATATATGTAATATTGTAGACTAAGAACAGTGTATTATAATGTATGAGTAAAAGCACATGTTGAGTGCTGACTTATTCTTGGTATATTTGTATCTCAGCCTGATGGTGCACCTGCAGTATAATGTATAAATATATCATGCCTTGCACTTCCCTTAATAAGCAGTGTGAAGTTCAATGCATGTGGCACATTTGTACTCTTGAATGATGCATGTTTTGACGCTTAGGAAAATCAAAGTAGTGCCTGATTATCTGCATAAAAGTTTTAAGATGTTCCCTGTTCCCAGCTCCCCGATCCTTTGTGCATCACATGGTAAAGCTAAAGAAATAGAAAGAACAAATTCCTATTATCCATACCGTCAAGAGTGGAGGGTGTTGCTTGATTGCTTACATTTTTTTCCAATGGATGCTTAGATAAGCTCCCCATGTGACGGTGGGACTGAATGGGAAACAAAGATAAATGAATTCATACATTTGCTGTTAAAACAAAAACCAAAAAAGGAACAAATGTAAAGATGCATATGCTCCTTAAAATAGAACTTTTTGACAAATATATAATTTATAAATTAGCACATGCAAAGGCAAACAAAACTAAAACAGCCAGGTCCACTGGTTAAAATAAAATGTGCTTCTTGTAGCTCCTTCCTTCTCTGACCTCATTACATATCCTGTTGGGGCCTCGGGTCTATTCTGAGTAAACAGCCTTGGTGGTTGGTCAAAAGCCCACCACAGCTTTTGTCTGTCAGTGTAGCTGCTGAATGTGGCTTTTCTTGCTGCTTTCAAGACACTAATGAAAATTGCCTTTATGAAGTTCTTGTGAGAACAAAGAAAAGTTTTCCCCAGACACTTTTTTTCTGAAACTATTTTTCAAATGTAAAAGTCATATTCTCTATTCCATCTTGATCAGTTTCTCTTGGGGATATAATTTAAGGAATAACCAGTACAATTTTGCCATGTCCATAGCTATTACATGTTGGAAAAGTATAAACTCTAAATTTAGACATCCTTTAATCACAGCAATTCGTTTCGAATCCACACCACTGCATTGGAATAACTTGATACGATATCCCAATATGTCTTTTGGTGCTGAGTCATGGAGTCTACCCACCGACACTAGCAATTCAAATGAGGAAATGCAACATTAAAGCACAAGTAAGAGCAGACAGGTTCTGTCTTAACAACATATTAAGCATTTTCATGTTTGCTTAAACAAGCTGAATTAGTATAATATGTAGACTTTGTCCATGCAAAAGTAATTTGCTTTGTTGCCTATGTATATTGATCCAGATTTAATTAAGGTGAATTAAAATTGAGCACTCTTAGTATTTTACACAAGCATAACCCCAGAATTAGATATTAAACTAATGTCTCTGCCCCTTACTGATCATTCTAGATGGATTCTTTAGTAGTGAGTGTAAATGGGGTATAAGTGGTCGGAATTCTTCCATTTACACCTGGTATTAAGATGTGATCTGTATCCGGATATCTTATCTGGACAAGAGAAAACACATGTTAATGTAGGTCAGCTCAGGTCAGCCAGACCGCATTTGGAGGTGGCTAAGCATGCCAGGTGTATATGCAATTTATATAGCGTGACTACATTACCAAGAAAAAAATTGGCCCAGCAAGTTGTAAGGTCATCTAACTGTGCCTCTTCCTGCTAGCTTAAGCAAGCTTGGCAAAAACAACAAGTAGTAGCTGTACCTAAAAGTCTTCTCCATGGATGTATTATAGGAACTGGATACGGGACTCAAAGATGGTGCCTATTCACTCAAATGAAAATTGTTCGCCTGTTTTCCCCTTTGGCCACACCCATGCGTTCCTGCTCGGCCCACAGACTTTACCCTGGGATGATGTCACACACATTAAATTCTCTTTTTTAGGCTTTTGGAAGGTTTTATAAATATAAAACATTCATGGCCTTCATGGTAATAATTGACCTTGTTGGATGTTCGAGTTGTTCTGTCAACAGTTTTACAGATGTCTCTTTTGTAATAGTGGTCTATGGGGGAAAATGCTTTTTGGGTCACATGGGATTTTTTTCACTGCAGTAGCACAAATGACCACTGAGAAAAATTGTCAGCAATGCTGAGTGGCGGTGCAGTATCCAGCTCTCTTAACACATCAATGATCTTCCATTGCAAAAAATGAGTGATGGCAATCTACGGTACTGATTTCCATGACTTGATGCGCCATGTTTGTTGACAAGTTCGCCTGCTCTGCCTAGCTAATTTGCATATCGAGATCCAATAGCAATGTGGACACAACTAAGATAACCAGGATGCATTTTAATACCAGGTGTGAATACAGAGACCCATGGATTGGATATCATTATCCAGATAATGTGTCTAGATACAGATCACATGTTAATACCAGGTGTAAACAGGGTCAGTGACAAAACTGCTTTGGAACTTCAAACTATCATCTAATAGTATAAAGCAACAATACATATACATTTAAGAGTCATTGAAATTGCATCATGAATTTGCTAAATTTTGGAGGGAGTGCACATTCTGCTTTTCAACCAATCAGGATCATTTCCGCTTTGTAGACTTTGATGATCTTGTGACTGAATCTTTCATTTGGTTAGAGAGGCATGAGTTGTGCAATAGAAAGGTTTTTACCACAATGATTGAAGGACTGACTGCTTTGATTCTTCTTAGTACGGCGTGTAAGTGCACCTTTTAACTAATATGAGATAGATATTCATGCAAACCATTGTTTACATTTCACAGTGTTATTTCTAATGGCAGATACTCTACATTTGTTTTTGTCTTGTTGTGTAGTACATTAGTTTTTGTTTGTCTCTTTTTCTCAGCTCTGATTCAAACTGCAGAGGTTCCTCACCCAATCTCTTTCACTGTGGTTAAAGTTGGTGGGAATGTTACTCTGCAATGCCCAGTTTCTGAGAAGGAGGGGAAGTTCTTTCACTGGTACAAGCAGTCTCTTGGATATATGGTCCAAACAGTTGCTACAAGAACTTATACTCAAATAAAACTTGTTGGACAATTTGAGAATTCACGTTTCCAAGTCACAGAGGGATATGCTGAGTACTTCCTCACCATTAGAAATGTAAGCAAAGAGGATGAAGCAACATATTTCTGCCAGAATGGAACGGCGTATTCACCGACATTTGGTGAAGGCACATTCTTGGCTGTGAACGGTAAAATATTTTACTCTCCGTGTCTATGCAGCTGTCAGTCATCACAACGTTTTCAAGTCATACACAAAATTTCAATCATTAATTCCTTTTAATGTCTTTTTTACTGAATCACGCAGATCTTAATCAACAGGCATCTTTCTATGTGAAACAAAGTCCGGAGACAGCATCAGTCCAGCTGGGAGATGCACTAACTCTTCAGTGTTCACTTCTCTCCAAAAACAAAGAAAACACAGATCTGTGTCCAGATGAACACAGTGTGTACTGGTTCAGAGCTGGATCAGGAGACTCACGCCCAGGCATCATTTACACTAAGAAGGACAGGAGTGATGAACATGTGGAAAGGAGCTGTGTCTACAGTCTGTCCAAAACTATACAGGACTCCTCTGATACTGGGACTTACTACTGTGCTGTGGTCACATGTGGAGAAATCCTGTTTGGTTTGGGAGTTCAAGTGGAGATAAGTATGTTTTTAAGGTCCTTATTGTCTTCAAATCTTTAATGATTCTTAACTATTAAGGGTGGATAGATTTGAAAAGATTTAGTCTGATTAAAAAAATTTGCTGTTTGATAGATACATTTATTCAGTTATTTATTTATTTATTATTTATTAATGATTGGTCAATTATCAGTTCATGCCTGATACCTCATCCCTTAGTACTGAATGCTGTAAATTGAAATGCTTCATTTAAAATATATATTTTAAATCATTAAAAAATGTTATTGTTATTGCTTACATAGAATTTGATAAATTAGATATCTTCTGCAGTAGTTAGCTACTGCAGAAGAAAATGATTGATATCGTAAAAGTAAATGAGGAGTAAAGAGTTACATACCTGCTTGGACTTTTTTTCAGATTCAGGACAAGAATGGGACCCAATTATCATTGTGCTTGGGATACTTTTGGCTGTCTGCGTGGCTGTGATAGCCATTCTTGTTTACTCTAGAGACTGATGGTAAGTTTAATAACATGAGTTATATTTATAGATTTTTTTAATCATTAAAAAATCCCAGATTACCACAATCCACGATATCACTGAAAACCAACCAAGGATACAACATCGAGGGGCCTGTTTCACCAATTTTGCAGCATACTAGTTATGATTTGTAACATTATATCTTTATTTTGATCGACTGATGTTCCACTAATCAGAAAAAAACCCCACCATACTTGTACCCTTTGCATCAGCATGTGAGAGTCATGTAGGACTCACAAATTGCAGATCATTTGTAATGTGAAATGTGTGTAATGTGTGTAATGTGAAACATGCTGCCACCGTTTGTGTATAAATAATGCCTACAAACTACTTTTGGGAAACTGGTCCCAAGATTGGAAATGCTTTGGCTACATTTCAGTAAAATATGGCATGAGAAATTTTATTTGGTCACAAACCACATTTGTTTTGTTATGATTGCATTATTAGTATGAATAAGTCAGAAAATTGGGACTATCAACCACAACTGTGAATAAGAGGCTGTTGTTTTATGACCATTGACTCTCTAGGGTCAGCCTTGTTTGTCCAAAGACTCATGAACATTCTTTGTTCCAGTGAGCCGATCTTAATCTTAGTCACTGACATGTGTTTAGTTTTCAGTATTTAGTTACTTAAGGATAACTCTGAATCTGGTGTATTAGGTTTTCCCCTAATACAGGAGAAATTCTCCTTCTTGTGAGGAGAATGTAATTGTGTGGTAATTAGCATTTCTAAGTGATTCTCATTTTGATTTTGATGTGCATGTCATTTTCTTCAAAAAACTTTATAATCCTTTAAGCTCCTGTATGAGTTGGGGACAATCATGTGCCATTGAGGTTAGATGGTATACTGATTTTCATTCAAACATTATGCAAACTGTTCCATTAGCTATGATCAACACCTCTAATCTCAAGTATATATTATTATTATTTTTAGGGTGGTGATGCCAAGGCACTGAACTACTGTATCACTGGCTTTCTCTACAAAGCAAGAAGTGTGTTTGAAGACTGGCACTGTTTTCACATATACAAAGAATAATAAAAAAATAGTCACACAAAGTGGCACCATCGGTTTTATTTAGGTGAATTCCATCGACTTACAAAAATCTTATAATTGTGTGTAACTGTTTTTTTTATTTTTTAAGAGATCAGTTGTGGATTATGTATTTTCACTTAACTTGAGTTTGTTAAAAGATGTTTCTAAATAAAAAAATATTCTAAAAAGAAAAAAAAAAAAGAATTTAACCAGATACTCCTTCCTTCCTTCATTAGTTTTTCTTGTCGTTCTCATCTTGCTCTTCAAAATTACATAAAATGATCCATTCTTACTTTTATCATCACTATTGTCATTAATTCCTTTTAGCATTTCTTTCTTCTATATTTGTATCTTATCATATTTTGATAAACATTATTAGTATGGTGATATGATCATATTTGATGGTGTTGGTAACGATAATAGTTTAAAAATTATAAAGAATATACTGATATAATACATGTATACAAATCATAGGTGGCGTTAATAAGAGTCCAGGTGAGGCTAAGCCTCCCCAAAATGATCATGGAAGTATTATACTTAAGCTTTTTGTGGATTACTTGGCTTGCTGGTTGTTATTTGGATTCAATAACTAACAGGTTATCTTGGTGAGAGACAGTGAGCAAGAAAGACAGAAACAGCTGAGAGACCAAGTGGGAGAGACAGAAGCCTTTAGTTACTGATTATAGTGACCAACGCAAGCAACACTCCGACCGTTTCCTGAAAATTGGGGGGGGGGGGGGGGTATTCAGATGAAGCAGTACAAAGCGAGTTGTTGGTGTTGCTGTGCTGAGAATAGATGTCTCAGAACCACGTCTGTTTCTGAAGCAGTGTCACTCTGGCACTTCAGTGATTTTATCAACAAGAGCAAACTAAATTCTTACGGCAAATGCACAGAAATAACAGAATAATGCTTAAAATATAAATAAAGCATGAAATCAAAATTAACCACCGCACACTGAGATGACTTTACTGTGTCATCTCAGGAGCAAATAATGTGTTTCGCCTGTAGCTTCGTCAGGTTTGCTCAGCACTGAGCAAAACACATTGTTCGCTCCTAATAAAGTCACAGTAAAGTCATCTCAGTGTCTGGTGGTTAATTTTGATTTACAGCTTATATGTTCCTGCAACCGACCAGCACAAAATACTGGCTGTGCATGGGGAGTTCTGTCAAAAATACAGTATGTTTAATCAAACACTCCCCAGCCAATAGATGCATTTAAATTGGCATAAAAAATAGAAAGTGTAATGTAGTTAAAGCAGTAAAGCATTGCATTGATTTATGAATCAATATGATTGATTGTAACAGTATCTGTTGTCCACAGCTGCTTTATACTGTATGAAAAGTTTATATATGATATGATATCCAGGGGTTGCCTATGATACAAATGATTAACAAAGATGCCACTCTCTTGATGTGACATCTGTATGTTAATATAGTCCCCTGACACACATACACTGCATTACTTTGCAACCCCTCGTTCCTCCTGTTTTCAATGAAAGTATTTCCCAAAATATCAAACTATTCCTTTAAGATCTGTTCCTCTGTATATCACTTGTTAAAATCACATAAATATAATGGGACACAGCTGAACCTTGCAACATATGTGTGCAGATTTCTGTTATCACCAAAACTGGTGTGTTGCATCACTGTTTTTGATTTCCTCATTTTTTGTTCAATGGATGCTAATCTGGATGCTCCACACACCATCCAGAACTGATTAGGACTGAATGTAAAAGAAAACAAAAAAAAGAACACATACCATATAAATGAGCATATATACAGGCAAGTCACTACATATCCTGCAGCCCATAGTCAAGTCTATTCTGAGTAAACAGACTTGGTCAAAGGTAGAGAAATGGCCTGCCACAGCTTTTTTCAGTGCAGCTGCTGCATATGTTTTGTTTGTTGTTTTCAAGACATTAATGTAAATTGCCTTTATGAAATTCTGTGAGACAAGGAAGACAGACTGCATCCCCAGACAGTCTTTTATCAAACATTTTTTTGAAAACATTCTTGAAAGAAAGATTGAGCGTACTTATAGAATGAAATGATATGGAAAAAAACATCCTTATCTTTCATCTACAAGTTTAGGAACTTTTAACAGACAAATATATAGAAAACTGCTCAAAACCACCGTCAGACTGCTTTCTCTCCATCTCTCTCTGTCTTTCACTTTGATCATAAATTAAGTTTTTAACCATTATAATAACTATTTATTATCTACAGTAAACTCAAAATATTTTGGATGCCATAAATCCTATCCCAGCTTGAACAGCTGTCTACTAATTAACCCTAACCCCTGCAGTTATTATATTTAACCAGTCTAACCAAAAACACCAGCGGTTAGAGATAATACAGAGACAGTGCCTACAGTGATCACAAATGGTGCAGTACAGTGCACTGCTGTTTGGCAATATTTAGTAGGTGTCTATAACTTTAATGAATTATAATAAAATGTATTATATTTGGATGAAAGTAGTAAGGAATACCACATATGTCCTGTCTTACTGTAATAACATATTCATGTGTGCTTAAACCAGCAGAACTATCACTAGTAGACTTTGTCCATGCAAAAAATCATTAGCTTTTTACCTACAATACCAGTCAAAAGTTTGGACACACCATCCCATTCACTTGAATGAGAAAGTGTGTCCAAACTTTTGACTGGTATTGTATGTATACTAATCAAAACTTGATAAAGGTAAATTCAGATTCTTTTCATAAGAAAATACTGTACTGATTAAAAACCCAGTTTGAACAGGGTTTTAGAGCCTCAGACTTCTAGTCAGGATCCTTTAGATAAATACTGACTCCTCCTCCTATAGGAAGATTACATGACTATGTAGCAGCCAAATAGCTTAGGTTGTACAGAAACCTGTTTATAAAGTTGACGTCACTAATGCATGAAAAGTAAAAGATGACACAACCGAGACAGTCAGAGTGACAAAACAATGTTGGAAATATCAACTAATGTAAAACAACAATTAACAATACACGTACATCTAAGAATTGAATTGGATCATGAATTTGAAAATTTTGGAGGAAGTTAACTTACTTCATTTCAACCAATCATGATCATTTCCGCCTTGTAGACTTTGATGATCTTGTGACTGAACCTTTCGTTTGGGTAGAAAGGCATGAGTTGTGTAACAGAAAGGTGTTTTACCACAATGATTGAAGGACTGACTGCTTTGATTCTTCTTAGTACAGCGTGTAAGTGCAACTTTGAACTAATATGAGATAGATATTCATGCAAACCATTGTTTACATTTCACAGTGTTATTTCTAATGGCAGATACTCTACATTTGTTTTTGTCTTGTTGTGTAGTACATTAGTTGTTGTTTGTCTCTTTTTCTCAGCTCTGATTCAAACTGCAGAGGTTCCTCACCCAATCTCTTTGACTGTGGTTGAAGTTGGTGGGAATGTTACTTTGCAATGCCCAGTTTCTGAGAAGGAGGACGTATTCTTTAACTGGTACAAGCAGTCTCTTGGATATATGGTCCAAACAGTTGCTGCACGAACTTATAACCAACAAAAACTTGTTGGACAATTTGACAATTCACGTTTCCAAGTCACACAGGGGTACAATGAGTATTTGCTCACCATTAGAAATGTAAGCAAAGAGGATGAAGCAACATATTTCTGTCAGAATGGAACGGCGTATTCACTGACATTAGCTGAAGGCACATTCTTGGCTGTGAACGGTAAAATATTTTACTTTCTGGTTTATGCTCATTCCATTTATCATCATGTTTTTTAGTCATACAAATAATTTAGATCATTAATTCCCTTTAACGTATTTTTTACTGACTCACACAGACCGTAATCAGCAGAAATCTTTCTACGTGAAACAAAGTCCAGAGACTGAGTCAGTCCAGTGGGGCAAATCAGTGACTCTTCAGTGTTCACTTCTCTCCAAAAACAAAGAAAACACAGATCAGTGTCCCGGTGAACACAGTGTGTACTGGTTCAGAGCTGGATCAGGAGAATCTCATCCAAGCATCATTTACTCTCAGAACAGGAGTGATGACCAAGATGAAAAGAGCTGCATCTACAGTCTGTCCAAAACTATTCAGGACACTTCTGATACTGGGACTTACTACTGTGCTGTGGTCACATGTGGAGAGATCCTGTTTGGTGAAGGAGCTAAAGTGGAGATAAGTATGTTTTTATATCCTTTGCCGTCTTCAAATATTAAATGCATCTTAACCTTGAAGGCTTGTCAGATTAGATTGATAAGATTTTGCTTTGATTCGATTAAATCTGATTAAAATATCAAGCTGATTGATAAAAACATGCAGCCAATTTGTCTTTTTCATGGCAGATATTTTTATATGTTTTAGAAGAAAAAGCACAGTTGTGATTAATTAGATTATTCCATTTAGTTCTTCCAATTCAAGTAACTGTGCATGCTGGCTCATTGGCATGGATCCATCATTCATATGATTATGATTTCCACCTGTGCATTTCCTGCCCGAACAACTCAATATTTCTGCTGTGAAAAAGCTCTACAGTTATCATATTTAAAAGTAATTGATTATTATTTCATGATGTGATTTTATATTTGAGACTTTTTATGTTAAAGAATAACTAAAATTAATGGTTTTAAAAATAATTCAGAGAAATCAATGACCATAAAATTGCAATTTAAGCTCTGTGACTTATGTTAAATGTTTGAGAGAATACAAGAATGAGTACAAAGCTTCTTACTACCACAAAAAGATAGCAACTTTTGATTAAGATCAAAAGTTATGCTTGGTCAAAAAACATAATTAATTTTCTTAGTGCAACTGTGTGACGCCAACAGCAAATAATGACAATAATAAAACAATTTGGTTTTGAGTTACTGAACAACTTTGTAGATGCTCTTATGATTGTTAATTATTCAAATAAACAAACAGGAATGAGGTGTTAAGTGTCTCTTTTTGACATTTTTATGATTCCAGGACAACTAGACCCAGTTGTCTTTGTACTTGGAGCACTGTTGGTCTGCTGTGTGACTGTGATTGCCGTTCTTATTTTCTACATGACTCGAAGCAGAGTTTGTGAACGTTGCAAAGGTAAGTTCATCAAATGTACATGGATTTTTATTACGTTTATTTATAATCAGAATCCATTGCTGAAAATTTTGATTTTATCTGTCATTTCAGTAATTTTCAAATTTATTAAAATTCGAATTTGATTGTAATGTAATTCATGACATGACATTTGATTTACCCTTGCCCTGAAATGTGCCTTATGTGTTTATCATAATTTTGTTTGTTTGTTTATATAAGCTATAGCTATTTTTATAATACTCTATCAGTTTTGGCCTCAACGATAGAAATTGGGGTTCTCTATTATACACTTTGAGTTCTGAAAAACAGTGAATGTTAACTCAGAAAAAGTTATGTTCTTTAAAACATTCACATCATATTTCAGTATGCAAAGATAGGGCTGGGTGTCGCTTAAAAAATTGCATTACCAGACCCAATTCCAGTACCCTTAAAATGATACTGATACCAATAGAGAACTTCATTCGATACCTACAATGTGAAAGGATTCAGTTATATAAAATGCCATCACTCCACCCCATCCAAATGATTTTTACACAAATACATTTTGAAAGTGTTCAAATTATTGAAATATTTATTAAATAACTGTACAAAACTGTATAGAAGTATTGTCTTTATGGGTTGTAGGCGCTGCGACAGAGGGTCAATCACACAACGCATTAAATCGAAGAATGCTTGTGGTGGCTGGCTGTGAGCAAAACCATACATACCATACATACATACCAGTAATTTTTTTTCTAGATCTGGGTACAAAAAGGATCAAATGCAGATATTATTTGATGCGATATTACTTGGTACTGGGTTATTTTGGTCGATACAAAAGGTATCGACCAGGTATCGAGTAGCCAAGTCCTAATGGAAGATAACTCAGTAACACTATGTGTGTGTGTTGTCCTAATTAAATCTGACTGAGGTGTGTCATTGATTACATTGCATCAAATAATTATATCTTTACATTCTGGTAGCGTTAAGAGGTTATATCTTGTTGAGCCTGGAGCCATAAATAAAAACTTAAAGAGACAAAACTCAAATCATAAATGTCTGAACAATTCAACCCCATATACCATCATTTAAAACTCTCTCTTTAAGAGGGTCACAATTTGCAATTTCCAAAATGAACAACTGAATGCTTTAGTGAGTTTTTCAGTGTTTCAAATCAGAAGAACATAGTTAGATGAGGTACATTATAGGTATAAAGCTATAAATCCAAGAACTGTAATAAACAAAAACAGATAAAAGTCACACTGATATGCTTTTATGAAGTCTTTTTTTTATTAACAGGAACAATGAGTGCTTCTCATAACCCTGGGCATGACAAGTCGACAGTGGATCAGTCAAATGACCTGGTAAATATGCTTTTGAGTTTGACACTTAGCATCAAATTGATTGGCAAAAAACATCTGAGTTGTCAACTGGATTACAATAATTTCCTGACTCTAGACTCTGTCTGGCAGAGCTGCCTTATCTAAAGTCTAGCAACCATTCAGCTCAGTGTTCAATAATTTTAAAGCTTTATACTGTGTATACTTGTCTTCTCCATTCAGTGACTTATGTTGTTAAATAAACCGTCATTGTAAAACTGACACATAAGTATATATCTTAAAAAAAGATTTTAAAAAATAAAATCATTTGGCCCAAGTAATGTGAATAAGAAGGTAATGGATGTCATGATTTTAATGCAAACCAAACATTTTAGTCAGAATACCACACCACTGGATAACAAAGCTTTATAATATATGTTCTAAACTTGGTCTCTTTAACTGGTCTTGATTTCACAGCTTTAATCTCTAAACTTTAACACATCATTTTTATTTTGCAGGATGGGGAAGCAGAAGCAGTGAACTATGTAGCACTGAATTTTTCCACAAGGAAAGTGAAAAGAGAGAGGAAGAAGAGAGAGTCACCACCAGACTGTGTGTACTCTACTGTGAGAGCAGATTATCACACCCAACACCACCCCTCTCTGTAGGCAGAGCATGGCCTGTGCATTGGGTCCCAAGTCTCCTCAGAGGACTTTTTTCTGATATCAGAACAAGAATGGGACCCAGTTATTCTTGTGCTGGGAATACTGTTGGCTCTCTGCGTGATTGTGATTGCCATCCTTATTTGCTCAAGACACCAAAAGTGACTGGAAGCCCTTCAGAACATTTGTACATGATATGACCTGGACTAAAAAATCAAAATCTCCTTTGGTGCCGCCCAATAACGAGTCAATGAGAATATCCTTTCCAAAAATCACGCCACCTGCTCCAAATACTCTGAAACTCACCATCATACTATTATCTTGAAAAAGACTCAATCATCCTTTAAGCCCCTATAGGAGTGGGGGACAATCATGGGCTGAAAAAAACACTGCACCAACTGTTCTACAAATAGCTCTTTGTTTCAGCATGTGTAATTAAGTCATTTCAACATGTATTAAGTGTGTATCAATGCTGTTCATAGAGATTAGTTGTGTATTGTGTATTTATACGTTAAACTGTAATCATGGTTCTAGGAAGATACATGGAAACATCTCTGTGGGTCTACACAGAGAAGGGTGTTATGGGTTGACGTGCACGCCTTACAAAACTCAAAATGTGTCTGCAAGATGATTAATCCAACTACTGTCCTGTTCCGAATGGAAAGAAAAAATATAGAAACATTATACTCAAAATCCATACAAGTACAAAAGAGACAGTCATGTGAATTGTGTTTATGTCTGCATGACACATGTGCATGTTTGCATACATACAAGAGGGGTGTTCAGAGAAAAGCATGTTCTAGCATTTCTGTGTTCACATAAAAGTACAGGCTGTGTGGTTACATGGCATCAGTGTGTGGTTGTGATGCAACCACACAGCAATGCAGCATGTTATGTCCCCTTTAAACTCAATAAAGTTAATGACTATCAGTCACACTGTGCTCTTCTTGATGTCTGGGGCTTGCTTATCTTTGGTGGTTTTTGTTGAGTGAAGGGGAAGTGCTACTCATTCACTGGTCCCACCTAGATATTTGTGGCAAGAGCATTAGTCTGATCTGTGATCTCCCCATCTGAGAGTGTTGACCTACTTATTTTATCTGGTAAATCATAAGGAAACATTATTGCAAGCCTTTCTTATTCATTACATCATTCGTTTGTTTGAAGAGAACACACAGACATTTTTACATTTACTGGTGACAAATCCTTAACTGTCACAATATATGTAATATTGTAGACTAAGAACAGTGTATTATAATGTATGAGTAAAAGCACATGTGGAGTGCTGACTCATTCTTGGTATATTTGAACCTCAGGCTGATGGTGCACCTGCAGTATAGTGTATAAATATATCATGCCTTGCACTTCCCTTAATAAGCAGTGTGAAGTTCAATGCATGTGGCACATTTGTACTCTTGAATGATGCATGTTTTGACGCTTAGGAGAATCAAAGTAGTGCCTGATTATCTGCATAAAAGTTTTAAGATGTTCCCTGTTCCCAGTTCCCTGATCCTTTGTGCATCACATGGTAAAGCTAAATAAATAGAAAGAACAAATTTCTATTATCCATACCATCAAGAGTGGAGGGTGTTGCTTGATTACTTACATTTTTTTTCTAATGGATGCTTAGATAAGCTCCCCATGTGACGGTGGGACTGAATGGGAAACAAAGATAAATGAATTCATACATTTGCTGTTAAAACAAAAACCAATAACAAGGAAACAAATGTAATGGTGCATATGCTCCTTAAAATAGAACTTTTTGACAATGATTTATAAATTAGCACATGCAAAGGCAAGCAAAACTAAAACAGCCAGGTCCACTGGTTAAAATAAAATGTGCTTCTTGCAGTTCTTTCCTTCTTGCACCTCTGACCTCATTACATATCCTGTCGGGGCCTCGGGTCTATTCTGAGTAAACAGCCTTAGTGGTTGGTCGAAAGCCCGCCACAGCTTTTGTCTGTCAGTGTAGCTGCTGAATGTGGCTTTTCTTGCTGCTTTCAAGACACTAATGAAAATTGCCTTTATGAAGTTCTTGTGAGAACAAAGAAAAGTTTTCCCCAGACACTTTTTTTCTGAAACTATTTTTCAAATGTAAAAGTCATATTCTCTATCCCATCTTGATCAGTTTCTCTTGGGAATATAATTTAAGGAATAACCAGTACAATCTTGCCATGTCCATAGCTATTACATGTTGGAAAAGTATAAACTCTAAATTTAGACATCCTTTAATCACAGCAATTCATCTCAAATCCACACCACTGCACTGAAATAACCTGATATAATATCCCAGTATGTCTTTTGGTGCTGATTTATGGAGTCTACCCACCGACACCAGCAGTTCAAATGAGGAAACGCAACATTAAAGCACAAGTAAGAGCGTATAGAGTATACAGCGTGACCACATTAACAAGAAAAAAATTGGCCCAGCAAGTTGTAAGGTCATCTAACTGTGCCTCTTCCTGCTAGCTTAAGCAAGCATGGCAAAAACAACAAGTATTAGCTGTACTTAAAAGTCTTCTCCATGGATGTATTATAGGACTGGATACTGGACTCAAAGATGGTGCCTATTCACTCAAATGAAAACTGTTTACCTGTTTTCCCCTTTGGCCCACCCATGCGTTCCTGCTCGGCCCACAGACTTTACCCTGGGATGATGTCACACACATTAAATTCTCTTTTATAGGCTTTTGGAAGGTTTTATAAATATAAAACATTAATGGCCTTCATGGTAATAATTGACCTTGTTGGATGTTCGAGCTGTTCTGTCAACAGTTTTACAGATGTCTCTTTTATAATAGTGGTCTATGGGGAAAATGCTTTTTGGGCCACATGGGATTTTTTTCACTGCAGTAGCACAAGTGACCACTAAAATTGTCAGCAAGGCTGAGTGGCAGTGCAGTATCCAGCTCTCTTAACACATCAATGATCTTCCATTGCAAAAAATGAGTGATGTCAATCTACGGCATTGATTTCCACGACTTGGTGCGCCACGTTTATTGACAAGTTCGCCTGCTCTGCCTAGCTAATTTGCATATCGAGATCCAATAGCAACGTGGACACAACTAAGATAACCAGGATGCATTTTAATACCAGGTGTGAATACAAAGACCCATGGATTGGATATCATTATCCAGATAATGTGTCTAGATACAGATCACATGTTAATACCAGGTGTAAACAGGGTCAGTGACAAAACTGCTTTGGAACTTCAAACTATCATCTAATAGTATAAAGCAACAATACATGTACATTTAAGAGTCATTGAAATTGCATCATGAATTTGCTAAATTTTGGAGGAAGTGCACATTCTGCTTTTCAGCCAATCAGGATCATTTCTGCTTTGTAGACTTTGATGATCTTGTGACTGAATCTTTCATTTGGGTAGAAAGGCATGAGTTGTGCAATAGAAATGTGTTTTACCACAACGATTGCTCTTTGAGCACTTATTTACCTCACAAATCTAGTCGAATGCTTATCTAATGTTTAGGGAGTATGTCGATCCATTTTTTTACTACTTCTAATAGAGGCTACTTTTTCCATCCTCCTGCAGCCCATAGTCAAGTCTATTGTGAGTAAACAGACTTGGTCAAAGGTAGAGAAACGGCCTGCCACAGCTTTTTTCTGTCAGTGCAGCTGCTGCATATGTTTTGTTTGTTGTTTTCAAGACATTAATGTAAATTGCCTTTATGAAATGCTGTGAGACAAGGAAGACAGACTGCATCCCCAGACAGTCTTTTATCAAACAATTTTTTTAAAACATTCTTGAAAGAAAGATTGAGCGTACTTACAGAATGAAAAGATATGGAAAAAACATCCTTATCTTTCATTTACAAGTGTGGGAACTTTTGGTAGACAAATATATAGAAAACTGCTCAAAACCACCATCAGACTGCTTTCTCTCCATCTCTCTCTGTCTTTCACTTTGATCATAAATTAAGTTTTTAACCATTATAATAACTATCTATTTTCTACAGTAAACTCAAAATATTTTGGATGCCATAAATCCTATCCCACTGTCTAATAATTAAACCTAACCGCTACAGTTATTATGTTTAACCAGTCTAGCCAAAAACACCAGCAGTTAGAGACAATACAGAGACAGTGCCTACAGTGATCACAAATGGTGCAGTACAGTGCACTGCTGTTTGGCAATATTTAGTAGGTATCTATAACTTTAATGAAGTATAATAAAATGTATTATATTTGGATGAAAGTAGTAAGGAATACCACATATGTCCTGTCTTACTGTAATAACATATTCATGTGTGCTTAAACCAGAAGAATTTGTATCATTAGTAGACTTTGTCCATGCAAAAAATCATTAGCTTTTTACCTACAATACCAGTCAAAAGTTTGGACACACCACCCCATTCACTTGAATGAGCAAGTGTGTCCAAACTTTTGACTGGTATTGTATGTATACTAATCAAAACTTGATAAAGGTAAATTCAGATTCTTTTCATAAGAAAATACTGTACTGTACCAGTTTGAACAGGGTTTTAGAGCCTCAAACTTCTAGTCAGAATCCTTTAGACAAATACTGACTCCTCCTCCTATAGGCAGATTACATGACTATGTAGCAGCCAAATAGCTTAGGTTGTACAGAAACCTGTTTATAAAGTTGACGTCACTAATGCATGAAAAGTAAAAGATGACACAACCGACACAGTCAGAATAACAAAACAATATTGGAATATCAACTAATGTACAGCAACAATTAACAATACATGTACATCTAAGAATTGAATTGGATCATGAATTTGAAAATTGGAGGAAGTTCACTTTCTTCATTTTAACCAATCATGATCATTTCCGCCTTGTAGACTTTGATGATCTTGTGACTGAATCTTTCATTTGGGTAGAAAGGCATGAGTTGTGCAATGGAAAGGTGTTTTACCACAATGATTGAAGGGCTGACTGCTTTGATTCTTCTTAGTACAGTGTGTAAGTGCAACTTTTAACTAATATGAGATATTCTTGCAAACCACATTTCACAGTGTTATTTCTAATGGCAGATACTCTACATTTGTTTTTGTCTTGTTGTGTAGTACATTAGTTGTTGTTTGTCTCTTTTTCTCAGCTCTGATTCAATCTGCAGAGGTTCCTCACCCAATCTCTTTGACTGTGGTTGAAGTTGGTGGGAATGTTACTTTGCAATGTGCAGCCTCCAAGGACGACAGATTATTTCGCTGGTACAAGCAGTCTCTTGGATATATGATCCAAACAGTTGCTACGCGAACTTATAACCAACAAAAACTTGTTGGACAATTTAACAATTCACGTTTCCAAGTCACACAGGGGTGCAATGAGTATTTACTCACCATTAGAAATATAAGCAAAGAGGATGAAGCAACATATTTCTGTCAGAATGGAACGGCGTATTCACCGACATTTGGTGAAGGCACATTCTTGGTTGTGAACGGTAAAATATTTTACTTTCTGGTTTATGCTCATTTCACTCATCAAGAAATTGTTTTAGTCATATGAATAATTTAATAATAATTTTTATTAATTCCCTTTAATGTCTTTTTTACTGAATCACACAGACTGTAATCAGCAGAAATCTTTCTACGTGAAACAAAATCCAAAGACTGAGTCCGTCCAGTCAGGCAAGTCAGTGACTCTTCAGTGTTCACTTCTCTCCAAAAACAAAGAAAACACAGATCAGTGTCCAGGTGAACACAGTGTGTACTGGTTCAGAGCTGGATTAGGAGAATCTCATCCAAGCATCATTTACACTCAGAACAGGAGTGATGAACGAGAGAAAAAGAGCTGTGTCTACAGTCTGTCCAAAACTATTCAGGACACTTCTGATACTGGGACTTACTACTGTGCTGTGGTCACATGTGGAGAGATCCTGTTTGGTGAAGGAGCTAAAGTGGAGATAAGTATGTTTTTGTCTGTCTTCAAATATTAAATGCATCTTAACCTTGAAGGCTTGTCAGATTAGATTGATAAGATTTTGCTTTGATTCGATTAAATCTGATTAAAATATCAAGCTGATTGATAGAAACATGCAGCCAATATGTCTTTTTCATGGCAGATATTTTTATATGTTTTAGAAGAAAAAGCACAGTTGTGATTAATTAGATTCCAGGAACTGTGCATGCTGGCTCATTGGCATGGATCCATCATTCATATGATTATGATTTCCACCTTTGCCTTTCCTGCCCGAACAACTCAATATTTCTGCTGTGAAAAAACTCTACAGTTATCATATTTAAAAGTAATTAATTATTATTTCATGATGTGATTTTATATTTTAGACTTTTTATGTTAAAGAATAACTAAAATTAATGGTTGCTAGTTTGCAAAATCAATGCATAACTGTCTTATGATAGAAATCAGTGAGCATAAAATTGCATTTTAAACTCTGTGACTTATGTTAAATGTTTGTCAAAGTAGAGGTTGTTTTTTATTTAATTGTTCTTTTCAATCCTTTCTTGTTTTTTCATTTGCTCTTAAAGAGTTTTGATATTGAGGTGCAAAGAATGAATACAAAGCTGCTTACTACCACAAAAAGTAGCAACTTTTGATTAAGATCAAAAGTTATGCTTGGTCAAAAAACATAATTAATTTTCTTAGTGCAACTGTGTGACGCCAACAGCAAATAATGATAATAATAAAACAATTTGGTTTTGAGTTACTGAACAACTTTGTAGTTGCTCTTATGATTATTAATTATTAAAATAAACAGGAATGAGGTGTTTCTCAGTGTCTCTTTTTGACATTTTTATGATTCCAGGACAACTAGACCCAGTTGTCTTTGTACTTGGAGCACTGTTGGTCTGCTGTGTGACTGTGATTGCCGTTCTTATTTTCTACATGAATCGAAGCAGAGTTTGTGAACGTTGCAAAGGTAAGTTCATCAAATGTACATGGATTTTTATTACGTTTATTTATTATCAGGATCCATTGCTGAAAATGTTTATGTTATTTGTCATTTCACCTATTTTGAAATTTATTAAAATTCGATTGCAATGTAATTCATGACATTACATTGATTTACCCTCACACTAAAATGTGCCTTATGTGTTTATCATAATTTTGTTCAGTGCCGCCGCTCCGCATACGCAGAGTTCGCAGAGCGCATGGGGCCTCAAATACCAGGCAGGGGCCCCCAAAATTAAGGTTGATAAAAATGTCATGATAATTATCACATTATTACATTTTAACACAAATTGAAAAAATATATAAAATAGTTATGAGCAGGCCCACCATTGGTTTTTTCATTGCATGTACCCTATCACTCAATTCAGACAAATTAGATATTTTTACCTAATATATAAAAAAGTAAAAATTATTATTGAAATATTTATTAATTAACTGTACAAAACTGTACAATGAAGTATTATCTTTATGGGTTGTAGGTGCTGCGATAGTGGGTCGATCACACAACGCATTAAATCGAAGAATGCTTGTGGTGGCTGGCACCACTGCTGTGAGCAAAACCATACATACCATACATACATACCAGTCATTTTTTAAATTTGACTGAGGTGTTTCATTGATTACATTACATCAGATAATTATATCTTTACATGTTTTGGTGAGTCTGGAGCCATAAATAAAGACTTAAAGAAACAAAACTCAAATCATAAATATCTGAATAATTCAACCCCGTATACCATCATTTAAAACTCTCTCTTTAAGAGGGTCACAATTTGCAATTTCCAAAATGAACAACTGAATGCTTTAATGAGTTTTTCAGTGTTTCAAATCAGAAGAACATAGTTAGATGAGGTACATTATGGGTATAAAGCTATAAATCCAAGAACTGAAATAAATAAAAACAGATAAAAGTCACACTGATATGCTTTTATGAAGTCTTTTTTTTTTTTATTGACAGGAACAATGCACGCTTCTCATAACCCTGGGCATGACAAGTCGACAGTGGATCGGCCAAATGACCTGGTAAATTTGCTTTTAAGTTGGAAACTTAGCGTCAAATTGAAAAATTGCAAAACATCTGAGTTGTCAACTGGATTACAATAATTTCCTGACTCTAGACTCTGTCTGGCAGAGCTGCCTTATCTACAGTCTTGCAACCATTCAGCCCAGTGTTCAATAATTTTAAAGCTTTATACTGTGTATACTTGTCTTCTCCATTCAGTGACTTATGTTGTCATTGTAAAACCTACAAATAAGTATACATCTTAAAAAAGATTTTAAAAAATAAAATCATTTGGCCCAAGTAATGTGACTTAGAAGGTAATGGATGTCATGATTTTAATTCAAATCAAACATTTTAGTCAGAATATCACACCATTGGATAACAAAACTTTATAATATATGTTCTAAACTTGGTCTCTTTAACTGGTCTTGTTTTCACAGCTTTAATCTCTAAACTTTAACACATCATTTTTATTTTGCAGAATGGGGAAGCAGAAGCAGTGAACTACATAGCACTGAATTTTTCCACAAGGAAAGTGAAAAGAGAGAGGAAGAAGAGAGAGTCACCACCAGACTGTGTGTACTCTACTGTGAGAGCAGGCTATCACACCCAACACCACCCCTCTCTACAGGCAGAGCATGGCCTGTGCATTGGGTCCCAAGTCTCCTCAGAGGGCTTCAGCTTAGCTTAGCATGACTTTCATGTAAGAGCTTCCTATAGCTTATAGGTACGGAGCCCCGGAGAGGTCATAGAGAGAAAAAATATATATATCGAGGCCATGTTTCACTACATCAAGCGACTGAAATTCTATTGGCACATAGCTCTTTATTTAGCTGATAGTGATTAGTGTTGTTGAATGAGATGTGTTTGTCTTTACAAACAGTGGGTGTACTTGGATTAAGACATACCAATGTGTTCAATGAAGGCTTTATTATGGTGAAGAAATTGATGCCAAGTTAAAGTTGAATGTATAGTTTAGTCCTTAATTGTCATTGTGTTTACAGGTTGTGCACTCGGTAGCTCACTGAATCTGTGCATAAGAATATGTGGGTGTGCAAAACATGCCTCGCATAATTAGGCCTGTCATCTTAAACAATGTAGTGGGATGTAACCCCATGAACCAAAGAAGCTGTTAATAAGGCTCTACTATTGTGAACACATAGTGATTGATATCCCTATCTAGTAAACTAACCAATATTTATCCTTTGAGATGCAATGATAGTGGCTGAATCGGTGATACAGTACATTTGGCTCTCTGTATACACACTTATTTTGTGCGCACAGATTACTAAAACATGGGAAAGAATCATATCTCATGCGCATGCAATAATATTTTGAACGCTCTGTGTAGTAAAAAGTGGCCTCAATATATATTTTATTTTTCTTTATGAACATTCTGGGGCTCTGTTTAAAGGATATGGCTAGACATTTTCTATATTTTTCTTATAGTCAACAAATGTTATGTACAGTGCCAAACCAACAATGAACTCATTCAAGTACTGCGTGTGTATCCAAAGTCTGATATATCTTATTTCTCTGTGCTGTAGACATCCTTTGTTGGCCAAAAACAGTTAAAAATATGTCAATGAGTCACACCGCTGCACTGAGTGACATGTTCCTTCACCACTAAAACTGTGGTCACAGTAGTTTGTTTAGAAATGGCCAAAGACTAATAACAGCAATCACGTTTTCAGTTTCTGGAAAATAGTTTGGTGTAACGTAAAGGCCATGCATGGAAACACAGTACTTTTTACAGTGTTTTTGTTAGCTTTTTGTGCTACATATCACAACAACTTCTCTGCTGCTCTGCTGTTACGTCTATCAGCAGGTCTCAATGAGGGGAGTCACATCCACCTGCTACATGACACACATTTCCATATTTGGTTATGAAGAAGAAAATATACATTTGATTAGAGACTTGATAATCAAGTGACGTCTGGGAACAATTCCTTGATCAACAAGATGCCAACTGTGTGTCTTTCCTGCCTTTGACCCCTGTTGATTTGATCCTGTCTGAATGCACCCCCCAACCAGTGAAGTGCTCTCAAGGGACTCTCCATAACCTGTTTTTCCCCTTCTCCTTTCCACAAAGTTAGGTTGTAAAATATAGGCAATAAATGAAAAGTGCAAAGCAAGTATCGCCTTTGAAGTTCTTCTCTACACATTACACACTGTGCTGTCTCTGTGTTACGGGTGTATGAATAAGTAGAGGTCTGTCTGCACATCTGGGATGCACTTGTTTTTAGCTCAGAAGTCAGTGCAGTCCTCTATGATCTAGGAGACTTGAGTTTGAGACTGTGGGGACCTCCTTTGTCAGGTAGTTTATTCATGAACACTTATTTAACACTTTAGTATCCTAAAATTAAAAGCGTAATAAAAACTAAAACTGTATTTTTACACCTATTTCCACTTTTATTCAAATACAAATACAAATACAAATACAAATATAAGTTATTTTGCTGCCTCAACAAATATACAAATACAAATACTGGACCCTCTGCACATCCCTAGTAGAAACAGGGTGGGGCAAAATAGCAGGCTCTGTGGAAGAGGACTCACTCCCTATGTAGATATAAAGGGCTAACGTATACAACAAACTGAATATAAAGGCTTCTGTGAATAAGCCCACTCTGTTCTGATTGGTTAGCTTGTGGAAGCTAGCTAGCTTGATATGTCCTCTTTAAACAGAATAATATCAACGAGCACACATATGGCACTAACTAATCCAACCCAAAAGCCTTGACAGCAGCGTAGAGCCTCTCTTTCTCCAGTGCTTTAGCATCTCTCACTCCACCACTGCGAGGTTTCATCATGGTAAAGACGGCAGCAGAGTACATCCATGAATCTTCATCTCTCTGAGGAAATGTATTGCACACTTTGTGAGTTGACAAATACCAATCAATAAGCATAATTTTTACAACTTTTTTGATAAGTCAAGTGTACCTTTAAATTCCTTACCTGCATATTTTTCTGACTTTTGTGCAGGGAAACAGCAGCTGGATTATAAAATGAAAAATCATTAGATTACAATAACCAAGGAAGGATTTATAATTTCATAGTTATTCTATAACACTAATCAAATATGTGATAGACTGAGGTATTAATACGTTCTAGTACCGTTGCAATGATCACACTTGTTTTTGTTGATGGCATAAATGAGACAGGCTATAACAATCACACATATAGCCAAGACAGCACACAGCAGGGGCAGAATCACATCTGCCCTCTTTAAATCACCAAAGGACCATATGCTGGTTCCTAAAACATGAAAAGGAAAAATGAAAGTTAACATTTTTATTAAAAGTAAATGAAAAGGTAATTCCATTTGTTTTATTTACATGCATAGAATATTTGCTCACACCTGATCTGTATGGATTTTTTTTTACTTCTAATCAAACCTTATATACATGCAAATACCCCTATTATACTCTTAAGCCTTGGTGACTTGGTCATTATGAATTCAGCCAAACATTGTTCAAACCCTCAGAACTTTATATAACTTTAGATAGGAAGATACCAAATATGACGGGATGAATTTAAGAGAAATGTGTATAAAATTATATAAAAGACATCTAGAATATTTCCATTTGATGGAATGGTGAGGCCATGAAAAATAAAATTGTGGGTTTGAACAAGCTTAAACAAGATATCCTGTGTATAAGTTGTCAGTGGAATAACATAATTTTTCCAGCCTTAAAACTACTGAAGGGGGAAATAGAAGGTGTAAAATTGGATGTTAACAGTTTAACAGACTAATGATACAGTTACCTTCAATGTCCAGTTTTGTTCCATTTCCAAAGATTATCTCTCCACACGTGGCCAGAGCACAGTAGTAAGTGCCAGCATCAGACTTGTTGACATTCTTAGAGAAACGATAGACACAGCTCTTTGGAGAAGAATATGCGTCAGGTCTCTTGTCACACGGATCATGGCTATTTCCATCAGTGTAAATGATGTCTGGATGAGATCCATCTAATCTGGCCCTGTACCAGTGCACATTGTATCGTCCTGGACATGTCTTGTGTTCAGAGTCAGAGAGGACTGAGCACTGGAGAGTCACAGAGTCTCCTGGGTGAACTGAGTTGGATTCTGTTGACGACTGGACAACAGTATATTTTGCTGTCCTGTGAGTGTTTTCTACAAAATACAAAAGATTGGAAATAGTGAAAATTTGTATGTGTTCTGCAATTTAAGAAAAAGAGTTGGAACATCAAAACTGAAATTTAAAATATCAAAAAGTCATAATATAGTTTTATATATGAACAAAGTGTTATGAGACCAAAAAAAAAAGAGATAGTTCCGATTCACCACACCTCTGACAATACAGAGATATGTCTCACCTTTTAAAGACAAATATGTCCCATTCCACTTATCCTTACTCCAGGTAGAGACTGCACAGTGATACACTGCTTCATCTTCTTGGATTGTCCTCAAAATGGTCAGCGTGCTCATGATTATGGTATAGTTTGCATCAAATCGTGAGGAAGGAAACCCTTGTTCAAAAGTAGGATTTGAAGTAGCTTTCATCAGTGTAGTCATTAACAGGAGTGAATCACCGATGCTTTGTTTGTACCATTTAACTCGTGTATTGCTATACTCTGAATCAGGGAAAAAACATGTGAAGGTCACCGATTCACCAAGTGGAACTGTGGTCACTGAAATCAGTGCATCTGAATTAAAAGACAACAAGAATATATAATCAGTATTATACAAAGATCAGAATATATAATACAGTATAATTATGAAATAAAGATAAAACAAAGTATTTTTTACATGCATTTATATGCTCATATTTATTTATGAAACTACGGCTCCAATTACAAAGTTGTTTTGAATTTATATTACACACCAATTGTTAAAAGAAAGGTGGCTGTAATTCCCTTACTGCATGATACTGAATTATAAAAAAGATACTTTTTCCACAAAAAAAACACTCGAACAGTAAAATGTTCGGACATGGTAAGATATCACTTACATCCTTGATGGAGAAGAAGCAGCGTAATCCATAAAATGATCATCTTGATATTATTTCTTGTTAGAATCTTATCAGGGAGTAAAGATGATGGTGTGGTCGAGATAAGTTAGACTGTCTGATGCATCCACTTGGTTATCACAGGTTTCAAAAGTACGTTTCCTGTCACACTGTTATTATGCAACTTTATGACTTTTGAGGTTTTGTGGTCTGACTAGAACAGAACAATGCCAAACTGCTGCGTATTTTCTACAACAAGATTGGGCAGTTTCTCTGTTACTTTTTAAAGGCTGTCTTTATGCCTAAGGTTGTCTTTTATGTGTTATAAAATATATAATGTGTTACAAAGATCAAGGAAGGACCTGGCATTCAGCTCCCTTTGGCAGGATTGATAAAGAAAATTATATATAGCTGCATTTTTGTTCCAGTTCATTTCAGGTCCACAGAGAGTTATTACAAATGAACCGGGAGTTGAACTGACAGGTAACACATTTACCGGACACTTTTGGTGACTTGTTTACTTCTTAAGTGCAACACACTTTCAGTAAGGAAATGGCTGCATGTATGAAGTAGACACAAGCACAAGCCTTTTTCTTTATTTCCTGAGAACTGGAGGGAAACACCCACGCTCATTCTGATGTGCTTCAGTATTACCATGGTCACCAAAGTATTTTAAATAACTATGTATATGCAAAAAACAATTCAAATCAGTTTGTTTAGATTAGCTTTTGTGTTAAACATGTCACATATCCATTTACAAAACTTAAACTAGTGTGGTTGAACTGCTTTGCATTGTGACCACATGCAAATCACATTAGACTTCTCTGGATTGACACCTTCCTTTTCAAACTGTCTTTTTGTGGTTGTTTTGTCTGCATTGGCGTAAGAATCACAGTGTTCTCTGAGGCCAAAATGAACTAGACCACATGAGAAACCAAAAGAGACTGTCCTCACCAAAAAAAGCAACATCATCAGATTCTTCAGATTCTTAAAGCAAGTCACTGTGTGTTTTCTGACAAGCGACCTCTTGTGGTTGTGGGAATTTTTGACTGCTCACTCTCAGGGTCAAAAGGGGAAGTAGGTTGGTTGACAAGGCCATTTTTAGACATAGAATAAGAGAGACAGGCAGATACTTATGATGCCACCAGTTATGGCGCAGCTGAAAAGAGGAAGACTTACAGTACCAGTCGAAAGTTTGGACACACTTTCTCATTCAAGTGAATGGGAAGGTGTATTCAAACTTTTGACTGGTACTGTACATGGTTCATTTATTTCAGACGCCTCGTCTAAATTTTAAAGTCTGTCACCACACTGGTCCAATGCACACATGTAATTATTAAATAAACCCATTGGTCATACTGCACTATAAATCTGAATCTGAAAGGAGTGTTGGCCGACTCAGTGAGGGGAACTTGGGAACTTATAATGGGGGGTTACTCTTGCTGTCATATCAGGAAATGAAACGGCTGGCTGCTGCTGGCCATTTCAGTGACATTTTGCAGATGAATCATAACTTCATGATCGGGATATCATCCTGCCAATACAGGCATTAGGTAGGAAAATGGTTATATGGGTCATTGTTAAAAGGTAACTATTTTGTTGTGTAAGTATGAGGACTTGTTGCACCAGAGTCATTTAAACCACACCACATATTTAGTGTTTAATCTATTCAGCATGTGTGCTCATGTATAAATTTAGCTGTGTGGTAATTGTTGAGACCATAGGTGCCTGGTTATGTATTAAAATGGGAGAGCAAATTTGGAAACATTCATATGGCTCCTACCCCAGAAAAAAATTATAATTTAAAACAAATTTCCTGCATTTCTACACCACCTAACCTCTTGGATTAAGTCAAGGAACAGTCATCTGCACTAGTCTAGATTAGTTAGATTGAGGGTACTATGAAAACCAGGAATGCATCAAGAACACTATTTAATTGGGTGGATCAGGACAGGAAATGGTTATTAGAAGAATGGCTATTTCATATTTGAAATTATATTCATAAAAATATTATGTAGTCTAAAATGTTAGCAGGTTGCAGGCTACTAGTCCATCTTCAAAGTTGAACAGGGACAAACAATTTATATAAATGAAATAATATTACAACACATCACCATATGATTTGTATAATTAAACCTGGTTAAACAATGTTAAACCTGAGGGTTGCTATTCTCAAAACTCACATGGCATCTTCTAAGTCTAACAATTGCAACAAAGTGAAAAAAAAAAAAATGATGAATGAAATGGCCTCACAACAACTATCTAATTCCAATCCCACACTCTAGTGGGAGCTATAAGCACCATTAGCTGATGTAGTTGTAATGTTATACAGGAATGAATAATCTTCAAAAGCAGATTATTTTAATTTACACTATCTCAAATCATTTTAAGCTATTTTAATTGAGGACTAGACCTTACTTCCTCTTACAGTAAACGTGCAGCTCTCAAAGTCTGACTGAAACTGAAACTAAATTACATTATTTTGCAGAAGTCTAAACCAGTTACTTTCCACCACTGAACATTTGGCTGTTTGTTAATTCAGATACTTTGGCAATGTATTAAAAAGCTCCGCTCTGTCTTTTTGTCTGTCTCTCTCAATGGGTTAGACTGAACCAACTCAAAGAGTGGTCCGAAACCGTCAGATTTTTTTATTACTTGTTTTTGGCAATTGCTGAAAATAGTAAAATGATCATTGATATAGGCTGCTTAAATATAATTGCCTGATTGCGGGGATTGTATTATGATAAGTTTACTTTTAAAAAGACAAAAAGTGGGGTAGCAAAACCATAACTTATCTCCCCCTAACTGAATGATTGGGATGCATTTGCTCCACTTGCTCCATTGCTCAGGCGCCTATGATTGAGACACTGATTTTGTGGACTTCATAAGAGGACAAAGTATTAGAAACACCCAACAATGGCATAGATAGTACCATAGTGATTTATTATTGAATTTAATAATAAAAATAAATGGGAACAATACTACCATGTCCTGTAGAATTGTTCAGTATAAACATAAGTTCTAGGGATGTAACATACAAATATGAAGAAAAAAATACAACATGTTAACAACTGGTCAATTAATCAATCTTTGTAACATACTGTTGTGTGGCTTACATCCTACAATAAACATAACTTCCAGTCTTAAACATACGGTGTCATGACTTAAAGGTTAGAAACGAAGTTCAACAAAAAGAGAAGGAAAGATAAAAGTGAAGTGTGAAGTAAAGTGAAACGTGATACTTGGGAACAGAAAACAGAAAAAAGCAATCGAAAATTACTAAATGAAAGTTTTCACATGTAATTTCAACTCACTGTGAAAGAAATACATCTAAAAATAAATGACTGCAAGATATCAGGATATTTACAGATTGTTTGCCTGACAAATGAGTGCTAAAACTATATTGACATCCATTTGCTTTACTGCTGTGCCAGTTTGTCACTTCATACTATATACTAATTCTAGCAATGCTTTCAGTACTAAATACTAAATTAGGCTCGTGTTTGAATGATGAATACAATTGTGTAAAAATTCAACATGCGGCAGAAGTTGAGAATTACTCTATGCTGATAAAATAGATAAAATTAGTACAGTAATGCAGTACATAAACGTTATAGTATTGTGCTTGTATTTATTATGGAATTTGACACAAAAAGTGAGTCATATGATAATTTCTTTGAAGTTGTGCATTTCATGTATATATTGATACATTCATATATTGAGTTGTTGGGCAAGTGGAGTCACAGAGTTTAGTCACAGACTGTTTTTAATATTGCTTTATAAGACTTTTATGTCACACTTAAAATGCTCGCTTGGATTGATTGGATTATTTTTTATGTCCTCCAGTTAAGATCACTGCAATAAAGTCTTAATCAGAGTCAACTGATATATTGTGATATTCTATGGCAATTGTTGTGGCAATTGACAATAATTAAGTTGTCAGTAACATGAATCTCCATAAAATGTACTCCTACTCAATTATTTCTTAAATCTACACAAATCTGTTCTCTCAATTCATGATGTTTTTTTTCATAAACGTATACATTTCTTATGTTCAAACCCAGCACTTCTTCAATCACATACCGTAAGTAAAATATATCACTCAAAGGCTGTAAGTTATCATGTTTTTCACTTATTTGTGCAGAAATGTTATTCTTGCTTTTTGAGGCATGGAAAACACATAAGGTGAAAGTGAATTCCTCTAGATACTGTACAATACAGACAGACATGAAAAACTTCACACTGACCTTGAAAATCTCATTTGAGGAAGTCTGTTATATATTTTGGACTTGACAGTTTCAAACAAAAAGATACAGAAATGAAACAAAAGTAAATAAAGATCTGGTCCAAATAATGTTTTTATGTCACTTAACAGAAAATACATCACACTGTTGTGTTGAGTTGTGATACCAGTGCTGCTGAATATCTCCCCCTACACAGTGTACCATACCAGCATTAATTAAACATAAATCAGAATGTCCAGAGTATGGATGGTTATTCCTACCCCAAAACCCTGACATCAGCATAGGTGCTCTCTCCCTCGTCTGTATTTGTATCCCTCCTTGCAATCCTGCCAGCTTTGCCCTTGATAAAGTTTGGCGCAGAATAAACCAATGAGTCTTCATCTCTCTGTAGAAAAATATGACAAAACTTTATGAGATGGCAGATGTCAACATATACACATGTAACCAAGAAAAACATTTCATCTTTGAATTCCTTACCTGCTCACTTTGATTAGCAGTGGCTGTTGCAGGATTTGTTTGCAGGGCAGCAGCAGCAGCAGCAGCTAAATTAAACCATGAAAAAACATGAATAACAATAAGCATATAAGGATGCACAGGATTTTATTCTATTTTGAAAATGAGTTGTAAATTGACTTGAAGTTAGTATTATTACCATTGTAACAATCCAAGTTTTTTTTCTTGATAGTGTTAATCAGTACGGCTATAACAATCAGACTCAAAGCCAAAGCAGCACACAACAGAGCCAGAATTATATTGGCTTCTTGACATGACCACATGTTGGCTTCTGAAATATTAAGAAAAAGAAGAAACAACAAAATTTAATGATGAACAACAGAATATCATTAATCTTTGATGTTTCCTCTTGGTAAGGTGCTAAATATTTGTTTGAGGGATTAAACTTCTAATAGAATGACTAAATATGCAAAATATCTAATTTACATGACAGTTACTGTATATGGTAACTGGTACCTTCAATGTCCAGTTTTGCTCCAATTCCAAATAATATCTCCCCACATGTGGCCACAGCACAGTAGTAAGTCCCAGCATCAGAGGAGCTGACGTTCTTAGAGAAGCTGTAGACACATTTCTGTGGAGAACGAGCCTCAGGACTCTCTTCACATTGATCATTTCTATTTCTATGAGTGTAAATGACACTGGGATGAGATTCATTTGATCCAGCTCTGAACCAGTACACTCTGTGTTCTTCTGAACACATTTTATTCTCAGAGTCAGAGAGCACTGAACACTGGAGAGTCACAGAGTCTCCTGGACGGACTGGATCAGACGGAAAGTCTTGAATAACAGCTGTGATATCAGGTTTTGGTCCTGGGAAATGAAGAAAATGATATTTACTTATTTTATCTAAATTCAAAATTGTGTGGTTACTAGAATGCATGTTTTGAAATAACTGATTTACTGAATTACATAAAGCAAATATTTAATCGTTTTGAACACAAGAGAGAGATTGAAAATTGAATGTCGGGTATCAATAAAGTGAATATGAATCTACCTTTGACTCTCAGAAAGGTTCTATTCCAAAGTGTTGATTGTAGTTCAATAACTTGTTGGCAGCAATAAAATCCAGTATCACTCAACTTTGTTTTGGTAATATGCAGAACAAATGTTCCAGTCTCTTGTTTTGCTGTAATGCGAGGAGTCTTATTAACGTTGCCATTATCAAAGGTGTAAGTGGCTCCTAAAATTTCAGGAGACTTTCCAGCAACAGCTCTGATCCAAAATAAGTATCCTGATTCTGAGGACTGCCGGTGACATGTCAGAGTCACATCTTCTCCAACCTGAACAGTCTTTGTCAAAAAGCTTTCATCATCTGTGCATCCTGACAAATAAATGAAGTGGAGATCAGTGATTAAACAAATATTTAAAATCACATTTGAACAAAAGTTACTGTAATAAAGTTACAAAAATGTTAACACAACAGAAGTGAAACTGAATTTTATACAGATACTTACGCCCACTTGTGAACAAGAGAATCACACAAAATATGATCAGCATCTTCTAGTTAATCCACGTCAGACAGCAGTTAATTTAGGTCGTACTGCAAGATGATTAATCTTAATGTGGTGTTATCAACTGGGAGGGAACAATGAAATGGGAGGGAGCAGCTTTAAAATAATCTGATTGGTCCATCATCATGTTGGCTTTCAAGCGTATCACCAAAGCGGAAGTGACTTCAACCAAATCTTTCCAATTTTGCACACACTTGGTTTCACATCACCTGTCATGAAAACATATATGTCATAGTTATAATTAACACACTCTAAGCAGATTTCTTGTTCACAGAGGGAAAGTATGAGTAGACATGTAGACATGAAACAATGTTTTTATTCCATTACTATAACTCTATTTTAACCTTAAGACATTTGGAAACCAACTCCTGCTGTTATGCTCATCTGTTGTTTCTTTAAAGGCCCTTCACACCTTTGAAGAGGCAGAACATAACACCACATGAAAATAACATTATATTAATGACCATTTTCCTGTGTGATGTCAACTTTGACTTTGATCACACTGTAGGTATTCAGTTGGTTGCAATCTGCAACCTTACCACTAGATGCCATTAAATCCTACACACTGGTCTTTTAAACATATTGTCACATAATAGATATAACTAAGGCCTTCTAAATAAAATCTACCCAATAAAGACTCTTTTGTGATTCATGTATCTCAGTTAAATAGGAAAGTAAATAATGGCAAATGAGCTTTTCAGTCATCATGAGTCAAGTTATTTCATGGGCAGTTGTCAACTTAATGATTGTCAACTTACTGCCCAAGATGCTACTGCAGCATCTTCAGTCTCTCCATCAGAAAACAGACTCATTCCAGCACAGAGATTCTGCTGCTGTTTATGTGTGGAAAAGGCTTCAAAGCCCACCCAACTTTAATATACAGTATGTGTATACATTTAGTTAATGCAATAGTTGTCTCTCACTTTAATCTGCTGCCATCTTCTGGTGGGAAGCAGATGAAGAGAGGAACCAGAAATCAGCAGGCAACAGGTTCATTCAAAGTAATTGAAATGTTTCTGGACTGGTTTTTAAAAAATAATAAAAACATATTTAAAAAATGTGTTAGTACCATACTGTGTCTTAAAATCCAATACCTGCTGATTGTGTAGATCACCACTGACTGTTACAGCATTTGTGTGCAGGGCATCTGGATTGTAAAATGAAAAAATGATCAGTAATAGAACACACAGCATTAATGTTAATCAGCCAAAGAGGAATACTGTTTGATAGTGTGAGGTATGAGTATAAGTTGTATTACCGTTGCAGTAATAACACTTTTTTTTCTTGACGGCGTAAATCAGTAAGGCTGAAACAATCACACTTATAGCCAAAGCAGCACACAACAGAGCCAGAATTATATTGGCTCCTTGACATGACCACATGTTGGCTTCTGAAATATTAAGAAAAAGAAGAAACAACAAAATTTAATGATGAACAACAGAATATCATTAATCTTTGATGTTTCCTCTTGGTAAGGTGCTAAATATTTGTTTGAGGGATTAACTTCTAACAGAATGACTAAATATGCAAAATATCTAATTTACATGACAGTTACTGTATATGGTAACTGGTACCTTCAATGTCCAGTTTTGCTCCATTTCCAAATAATATCTCCCCACATGTGGCCACAGCACAGTAGTAAGTCCCAGCATCAGAGGAGCTGATGTTCTTAGAGAAGCTGTAGACACATTTCTGTGGAGAACGAGCCTCAGGACTCTCTTCACATTGATCATTTCTATTTCCATGAGTGTAAATGACACTGGGATTTTTAGTGGGAGTTTGAATGAGCCGCTACAAGTAAATATCTTTCTTTACTCAAGTTGATTCTGTAGTTCCATTTTGGCCTTTCAACTTTGATGTCTTTGCATTCTGCATTTTTACAATAGTAGACACAAACAGCCCTCTCTTTCATTATACTGCTTCCATCTTTTGGTGAGGTGGGGAGGTGATGCAAAGTTTAACAAATGCAGAATCAAGGCAGCAGTTTCATTCGAAATGCTCCAAATATTTGTTGATCATAGTCCAGCTTTCAATTCTGAGGAATCCTTGAACCCAGTGGACTGTAAACATTCCTCTGATTGCAATATGATCAGACAACAAAATGAAGGGGATTCTACTGTGTTGTAGTTCAATGTACAGGTAGGAGGACTCACACGCAGACGCTAACAGAGCAGGTGAAATTAGAGGGATTTTACTACTATGGATTGTCAAAAAACAAGCTTACAGGTGGCAATGAGAAAGCTGACAAGATTAAAAACAAGTTTAAAAGGCAGAGGCAGGAAGGAAGGTCACAGACAAGCAGCAAGTTAAAACAAAGGGAACAGATCATAGGCAAGTTTATAAGAGAAGGCAGATATACAGGTAACATGTATATAGTAATGGCAGGAATACAGCCATGACTGAAACATAAACAATCTACAAAGTGACTGGAGTAACAAAACTGTTAAAAGAATTAATGAGGGGCAGGTGTCAGAAACTCTCTGAGGACAACTAAGGTGCAGGTGTGGAAAGATGAGGGCTGCAAAGGTCCATGAAAATGCAGTGGCTAGGGAGAGTTTGTGATGTTAAATGGGGAGAAAGGGAGACAAGGCGAGTGTCATTATGACAAGCTGATTCTTTTCTCATCTTTTTTGATAACAGCACTTTACAACAGCAATAAGATATATTTTTGGCCATTTAGGGGCAGCAGAAAAAGCTTTAAACAAAATACTGGCATATTATTAAATTCTGTTGAGGTTGTTAGGAAACAGTTCTATATTTACATATCCAGCAGACACAAAGCAGCAATAGCATTTTTTTGTATGTGGTTCTGGTCGCATGATGAACAAAGTCCAGTATTCACTCTCCTTTTTTTCTGTCTGCTGTTTAGTGTTGAGGAGGTAGCGATGAGGGACAGTGGGACCATCAGGGCTTTGTTACTGAAAACATATGTGTGTTGCAGCTGGAAACAAGGTTGACGAGAGTAGTGAGAATCAAAATAGTGAAGTTGAAAACTCTCCGTAGAGCTGAGGGTAACTAGTCAGATGAGTGGGCTCATCACTACCAGCAACCTCTTTCACATATACCTAGTCATTTGACCTATTGTTAATAAAAAAATATCGATGAGTGCAGCTTTAATGCTTGCACTAAAAGATAAGTAAAAGTATCAATACCGTTTTAAGTTAAATCATTTTTGAGTGGAGACATATTATTTGTTGATAAACCTAAACCTTGTGCCATTTCCTTCACTTTTATGACCTTCTGCACACTTAGCGTTATTATTTTTCCATCTCTCTGTATTATTTGCCAAAAATAAACCAATCAAGCAGATACACTAACAAGACTGTATTATTCAGTAAAACAGACACAACTGTAAGTTGTTAAATGTATTTTATTTAACAGGATACTGAAGCACACAGTTGCTGTTTAATCAGTTGTCAAAGTGTATAATGTCTCTGTCAAAGTGCACAGGAAAGCCTTGTTCACATTTGATTGCAATTCTCCTGGTGCGAGCCTGACCACGGTACTGACATTTGGGCTTTCTGGCTTGCTGGTTTTTCAGCGTACAGACAACAATGTCAAAGGGTTGGAGGCTTTTAGTCATTTCACCATATGGCTCTCCTGCTTGCCCACAGATAGATTTGATTATGTTGGTGGTGGCTCGGATGAAGGTATTAGTCTCCTTACACTCATTGCTGTTGGTCTTGGTGATGCTTCTACTTCGTATCACATCATCACACCTGGTAGCACTCATCTGCCCGGATATATGCTGTTCTATAAATTTTCGGTAACGGGGAGAGACACTTGCATCCTGAGAGCACACAGTGGCAAAGAGCAGCAGCAAACAAGCCAACTGGATCCTCATGATTCTCTGAAGAAAAGACAGAATTCACGGCAGCGTAGGTGAGTACTGTGAAACAATTTGCCATTGTGCAAACTCTTTTTGAGATCCATACTGATTTAACACATTGTACAGTACCGTGCAAAAGTTTTAGGCACTTTAAATGCTTAGATTCTTATCCATAATGCAATACCATCAGGGAGGCATCTGATTGGTTCCAAATTTATTCTGTAGCATGATAATGACCCCAAACATACACCAAGAGTCATAAAGAACTATTATTGGCGACAAGAAGAACAAGGAGTCCTGCAACAGATGGTTTGGCCCCTTACAGAGCCCTGATCTCAACATCATGGAGTCAGTCTGGGATTACCTGAAGAGACAGAAGCAACTGAGATACCTAAATCCACAGAAGAACTGTGGTAACTTCTCCAAGATGCAGGAACAACCGTCCTGCCAAGTATCTTGAAAAACTGTGTGCAGGTGTATCAAGGATCAATGTTTTAAAGGCAAAGCATGCTCACACAAAATATTGATTTCATTTAGGTTTCTTCTGTCTACTGAACTTTGTATGAAGTTAACTGATAAATAAAAACTATTCATGGCATTATTTCACTTTAGTTTTAGTGCCTTAAATATTTGCACAGTACTGTATATGCATACATTTCATGAGGCTGTGGTCATAATAACTGAATATTGTTCATATTGTGATCAGCTTGTTAGTTTACAAACTTTTTGTAAATAAAATGATATTTAATACATATTTGTGAATGTTGAAGCTTAATAATCATTGTCACCACCAATGTTATCATTTTGCTCTACACAATAAAACATCCTTTGCCCCAAACTCAAAATTTAAAAAAAGATCTTAATATCTATTGCACACTACATACATAGTAAAATATCATCTTAGGGGCTCCATAGATATATTGTGAATACTGACACAATACTGTATTATAAATTTAGTTTTTATGTGTTGCAGACCCTCAGTGAAATCTATGAAGCTAAAAAGCAGCACAGCCATGAGATAAAAGCCCTGCATGATAGCTGGATAATAAAGAGAGAGTAATGAGAAAAGCAAACCTTTTAAGTAAGGTAGAATCGTTATTAGTCCTCTCTTCTTTACTTTCTTTGCAGCTATAGAAAATCAATCAATTTATTAGTCAACCGGTTTGTCTTCAGCATAGCCTATTAAACCGTACTATGTCATAAAAAGCATATTTACCTGTATCTCAAACACAGCGGCAGTGGTTAGCAGTGATGTTTTCTGTAATCTGTCAAATCATTTATAGCAGTTGTTTTGACCTTTGGGTTCTTGGCCTGACCACATTGTGGGGAGGAAATTCACGTTGCCAGTTTGTTAAACTGGGCAAAGGCAAAACTGTTTTTACAGTTTTGAAAAAAATTTGTAATAAGGAATTAGCAACATGTTCTCTAGACACTTGATTTGAGTACAACCAAGTCTTTAAAACCTACACACATGCAGCAGTATGGTTGGTCATGACAAGAAGTGATTCTTCACATTAATTAAGGAAACGTAACTCGTCATGCATTTACATTTATGTGAATTTTGATTGTGTCTTTTAATATGTGTATTTTAGGTTGTGCTGGGGTGGTTGTGAGCTTAGGGACAGTCTGTGTCAAGCTCGAAGTAGTTTCAGAGAATTGCACACTGCCAAATAAAAGTTGTATTCACGAGCAAGGGCCACAAACTCAATGAAATGTGAATGATCATTTACTAATTATGAACTTGGGCTGCAGTGTGGTGATTCGTCAGGATACACTGCAGCTCCCAGGCTCAGCGGACCCCAAAAAACCTTCATGGGAATTCAGTGATAACTGAGCATTGCAGGTTGGAGGGAATGTATGACTGGTAAACTTGGAAGGACCAAAGTTCCCAGATGTTCTGGGACTCCTCAGCTTGAGGCAGACGTGGCTCCTCCGAGAATGAGTGACCGGAAAACAAATCGGACATGACTGGACATGATAAGGACTTGCTGACGGTGTGAATGGAACCAGAATCAAGTTGTAACATGACCGGACTCTGTAATGTAGGATGGGTCGAATGAGGAAGCATTTTGAGATTTTTGGATTTGTATGTAACATACAAGCTTGTAAAGACTTAGATATGAATCTAGTTTGAAATGGAGTACAAAGAGTTGATTGCTAGTGTGGTTGGCGAGCCTGCAATAACGTTATGACGACCAGGAATGTGTTCAGCATGGAATATGAAGTGGTGAGTGAATGAAAATTGCTTTGGCTTTTGTTAATGATGTCAACAACTGTAATCCTCATCTTTACTTAACAAAGTAAGGATGAAAGAGGACTTCATCTAATTTGCAGGGTGTGCACTTTGAATCCATTGGTCCATCTATGCTAAAATATATGTTGTAAAATATAAAATTGTAAAATGTAAAATTGTTGTGTTGCTCTGTATATGATAATCCTCTCTGACTATACACTGCTGCCATCTTCTGGTAGGAAGCAGATGGTTTCTTGATTTAACAAATAGGGGATGGAAGTTTTTCTAGCCCATTTAAACCACAGGGTCACACTGTGGTCTGAGAAGAAGGAGGTGGGAGTAGAGGCAGTGGGCACTTGGAGTAGATGTATGTTGATTGCTCTATAAATGGCAGAATGGCAACTGACACTCATCATATGGAAACTAACACTGAATAAAGAATGCTTGTGGAATTGACTGCATTGATGAGGCATAAAGTTTTTTGTTCTTTTTTATTAATGAATATACCCTATTCACACAGTGGCCATTCCTCTGACATCACACTCAGGTCAACTTTAGACTAACTCTTTCCTTCTTGCACATCTTGCTGATATCAGGTCCCAGTACTTGTGCTTAATTTGTAAATCAGGTGGTGCCGGAACGCAAAGTGCATGAGAGCTGAAAAGAACAAGCAATGTACACAAATGCCCGCTTATTAAGCTGTGGGGCTTACAGGCCTCAATTTCAAATAATTTGCATGATATAAATGTTATGGCAATAGTTTAAAATTATTTTAGGCTACTCTGGACAACACAGGTAAATGCCCCCAACACCGCATGCTTAACTGTGGGGCTTACAGCACTTGCAGTGAGCAATTCATTTCACAACAGGTGTAAAATAGTAAGGCAATAATACCTCACAGTTCACAATAAAGAATCACACAAAGCTTTCTAAAATTCCATTAGTATTCAAAGATTGGCACAGCAGCCCAATTAAACCACATGAAACAGCAGCCTATTAAAAGACAAATGTATGCTTACCATATCCAGTTGTCCAAAACACCCCAAGATTACTTAGCTGCAGACAAAATAGCGAACACAGAGGCAGACATCTTGGACCTCTACCTCTGCAATTGCCAGGAAATCACGTGACCTTAGCAGCAGAAGTTGGTCTTCTTGTCGTTTTTTTCCCGTGAAGTAGCACACGATTTAAAAAAATATACATAGATTTTAAAAATGGGCCAATTTCACTAACCAAGACCACTCCTTCTAGAATATGGATTTAATGGTTTATTGGGAGTGTGATGGAAGGCAGGGTGAAAAGGAGGAAGGATAGTTAGAGGGATGGTTGGAGAGGGAAGGTTGGATGGGGGAAGGGAGAGGGTCGGGGGTGTGAGGATGCGGGGGTGGGGGTTCGAGGTCGTGGGATGCGGGATGAGGGGGTAGGGGTCGAATGGGATGAGGGTCGAGGGATGGGGAGAAAGAAGAGCAGGCGGGAAAGAGGGGAAGGAGGGAGTGGATAGGAGAGTGATAGATGAAAGGAGGAGAGGCGTCGACGTCGGGGAGGTAAGTGGGAACAGGGGGTTGAGACTCAGGGTGGGGGTGCTGTCTCGATGATCCGGCATCTGTACGAGGCCCCCTGTTCCTGTGTTTGAGCAGAGAAGAGAGGAAAGTTAGCGGAGGGGTCGGGTGGGAGGGACTTGCAAGCTGAGACGAAGGGAAGAGGAGCGGATATGGTGTGTTTAAATACCCTGTAGTGCGGAAATGAGTTGCGTACAAGGCGTGGTCTTTGGTTCCCGAACTTTGTTTATAAGTCTATAAACTTCATTTCACTAACCAAGACCACTCCTTCTAGAATATGGATTTAATGGTTTATTGGGAGTGTGATGGAAGGCAGGGTGAAAAGGAGGAAGGATAGTTAGAGGGATGGTTGGAGAGGGAAGGTTGGATGGGGGAAGGGAGAGGGTCGGGGGTGTGAGGATGCGGGGGTGGGGGTTCGAGGTCGTGGGATGCGGGATGAGGGGGTAGGGGTCGAATGGGATGAGGGTCGAGGGATGGGGAGAAAGAAGAGCAGGCGGGAAAGAGGGGAAGGAGGGAGTGGATAGGAGAGTGATAGATGAAAGGAGGAGAGGCGTCGACGTCGGGGAGGTAAGTGGGAACAGGGGGTTGAGACTCAGGGTGGGGGTGCTGTCTCGATGATCCGGCATCTGTACGAGGCCCCCCAAAGAGACTTCAACCGGAGAGGCGAGAATGGGATTGCTTAATGTTATCCAGGTCGTGATGGATGTAGGTATGATAGGCGGGGGATGACCAACGGCCGAGGATTTTGATGATGTTGTCGGGAATGCCTTGTCTAGAGGCGGTGGAAGCGGCTCCGATGCGGAAAGAGTGTCCTGAGAACTGGTCTGGGGGTATTCCGGATCTGGCGAGTACTGAGCGCATGTGGTGATGGAACCAAAAACGTGTTTCTACCCTTCCCGTTTCCGTGATGAACAGAGGGTCTTGAGAGGAAGCTCGGTTGGCTAGTCTTGTGTTGATGTACTCGTGGATGGGTTCGTAAGGACTTATGTATGAATCTAGGCGGAAAAGGTAGATGGGTTGAGGTTGGCCCGACTGGTTGGTCTTGCTGCGTTTGAGGTAGTAGATGAGTGTATCTGAAGAGTGGAAAGAGATGTCGGACAATGTGGCGTGTAGTGCTGGATCAAAGGAGTAGGAAGGAGCTGTGATTTCTGAGCAGCGTAGGAAGCCAAAAAAGGATAGTAAAAACATGGACTCTAGGGTTTTGTCTATGTGAGGAGACAAGTAGCCTGTGCGGAGTGTGTGAATGCATCGGACCAGAAGGTCCGACGTGAGGGGTGAACGTTTTGGTGCGGGGTGCGGTTCCGCCTTTCGGAGACCTTTGATCAGCATATTAATATGAGAGTGGGACAAGGCTGGGCATGGTGCTCCGGAAATCAATTTGACAAAGAAATTGATTCCGCTGAGGTAGGTCTGTATGGTGGAAGACTTGATCTTGAGTTGAGTGTGGGAGAATGTAATGAAGCAGGAGAGGTTAAGAATGTCCAGTGAAGGGAACGGGAGTCCGTGGGAGACGTGAAAGGCTTTGAAGGAATTCCAGCCGGTGAGGTACGAAGATAGTGTTCGAGGGGCGACGCTGTTGATGATGTTGTCCCGTGAAATGGTGACCAGTTGTTCCAGTTGCGGGTTCAGTTGTAGATTGTAGCTGAAAACGGTGGGACTGGAGTTGGAAAAGGGTTGGAGGCTGGAGCTAGTTGTCTGAATTTCTGAAAAAGGAAACGAGAGAGTGAATCAGCGATTGCGTTTTTGTGGCCTGGAATGTGGAGTGCTCGGATAATGAACTGGTGCTGGGCTGAAACCAATGTGAGCTTGCGCACGAACTGCATGATGTCCAGATTGTGTGACCGGCCTTTGTTGAGGATGTCGACAACGGCACTGTTGTCAGAGTGGATGGCGATGGTCTTTTTGGACCACTCATGCCCCCAAAGGATGGCGGCAATGATAATCGGGTACATTTCCGAAATGGTGGAGGAAGGGGCCAGGGAAGAGAAGTCGGGTGGCCATTCGGCGGAGAACCATCTGCTGCCGTAGTAACCGCCAAAGCCGACTGAAGGGGCGGCGTCGGTGTATAGCTGGATGTCATTGGCATCTGTGACGTGGTCGTCGTAAAAGAAGGAGATGCCGTTCCAGGAAGAGAGGAACTGGTGCCACATTTTTTGTTCCATCTTGCACGCGCTGTCTAGCGTGACGTGGTTGTGGATGGATGGGACGGCGGTGGCTATGGAGAGAGGGTGTGACAAGAAGGATCGGCCCTGAGGGATGATGCAGGTGGCGTAGTTGAAAAGGCCCAGCAGAGAGTGTAATTGATGTTTGGTACATGTGGTGGCTGTGAGAAAGTTTTGAATGAGTAGAGAAATGCGGTGGAGTTTCTCAGTGGGCAGAGATGCTTGGAGTGTAATGGAGTTGAGGGTGATGCCGAGGAATTCCAAGGATGTGCTTGGGCCTTCTGTTTTCTCTGGAGATAGGGGAACGCCAAGATCAGTGAATGCGGAAATCATTGTGGCGAGACCGTATGACGGGGGCGAAGATGGTGGCGTGACCGTGAGGAAGTCATCAAGTAGGTGGATGACGTACGGGAGTTTATAATTAATTAATTTTTTTTTTTTTTTTTTTTTTTTTTTTTTTTTTTTGGGCTGCTCTTAGACGCACGGCAAAATAGTGTGCGCCCTTCCAGGAGACCCTGAAGAGGTGCCAGTAGTCAGGGTGGATGGGGAGGACTTTGAAGGCACTTGTGATGTCCGCCCTGACTACAGCTGTTGCTTTGTCGGGTTGTGTGGGCATGTGACTCTGGCGTGGGCTCCCCCGCAGAAAGAACAAGTGTGGAGGAATTTGCAGCTGGAGGAGCTGCAGCCGAGGTCATTGAAGTTATTGCAGATCATCCGTCCTCCCTGGTAGAGGACAGGTCTCCCTCTCCTGTCCGTGCCTTTGGGGAGGGGGCCGAGGATGGACGGGTGATCTAAGGCAGGTTTGGGGGTGATGGATGGTGGGGGAGCTGCCGATGGCAAGTGGTATGGCATGGCTGGACTTCGTTTGTCTGTTACGGAGGCGTGGCGCAGGGGGGCGGAGAGGGTGCATGCTGCGGCGGGATGGGAAGGGGCGCCACACGTTTCGCAGTGCAGAGAAGCGCGGGCTGCGAAAACTCGGCAATATAGCTCGTGGTCCAGTGTTCCCCAGTACGTGCCCTGGTTAAACTGTTGGAGGCGACCGGCGGCTTGGGAGGCGAAGAGGATATGGTAGGTATAGAAACCGTTACCGCCGAAACGCAAGGCCAGGTCGAGAATTAATGACAAGTAGTCATCGAGCTCGGACCTGCGGTCGGGGAAGGCTGAACAAATTATGTCCCTATACAGAGAGAAAGCAAAAGCGAACTCGGCGACTGTGAGGTCCTTGGAGCGGGCAGGAAGTGGCTGTTTAAGTTCTAAGAGGCCGAATGAGGTGAGCAGTTCCCTAGGGATGTGAGGATTGATTGATGTAGGGTGAATGAGTTGAGCGAGATCAATGTAATTACCGGTTAGAATCTGCTGCCTGAGGGTGGGAGACACAGGGGAGGGCCGGGCGGATGCTGGGGGGCGCACTGGTGGCTGGGCGGTGGCCAGGGTGTAGCTGCTGGAAGGAGGTGCGAGGGCCGGGAAAAGGCCGAAGCTGGCCGTGTGTGAGGCGGTTGGATAAGGAGGTGCAGGTGCTGTAGTACAGGTAATGCTAGAGTGCGGGTGGTGGGGAGGAGGGGGGTAGGGGAGGAGGCAGGGAGGATGAAAAGAAGAAAGGGGGGGAAAAGGTTGGGTATAACTCGTGGAGCTGTTGGGGCCCGCTGTTGTTTGTGCTGTCTGACCGGCTGCCGAGGTTGGTGCGGGTGGAGGAGCGGCTGAGATGGCCGGGAGGGAAGGGGCAGCAGAGATAGGTGCCAGAGAGTAGGAAGGGATGCTGGGGTGGTGGGATGTATATGCGTGCGATGTAAGTGCGGCTGAAGAGAAAGTAGGAGGAGGAAATGGCTGTGGAGCAGAGAGGGCCTGCATAGGGTTAGAGACGGACTGTACTGGAGAGGCTGAGGTTGCTGAGGAGGAGGGTGTGCGTCTGGCGGAGCGACGAGCCGTGACGTCACGGGCGTCGTCGCGCGCGCGACGCCGGGAACCCGGAAGACCGTGGGAAGATGGACGGGAGAGAGTGGTGTCCTGCAGGGAATTCGTGTATAATTGAAACAGTCTTGCCTTGTTGTCGGTGCGGTGGAAGGGAATGTTATTTTGGCTGAGGAAATGCTTTAAGCGAGCGACGGTCCACTCGGACATGTTTGGGGCCGAGGAGCGGTCGGTACGCTGGTGGCGAGGAGAGCGCTGCGCGCGGTGGCTGCTCCTCTTGGGCGGGCTCCGGGATCTCGAGCGAGGCTGGAGTGAGCGTCGGGAATGAGTAGCTTCCTTCGGACACCGAGTACGGGACCTTCCCCTGGAGCCGCTGGGGATCAAGGGCTCGACGATACCGTCGTCGACGGATGATGAGGGCCGAGAGGCCGGGATGAGGGAAACCGAGGAGCGCAGGCGAGGCTGCCGGAAAGATCGGACGCCGGGGGACTCCGGGACTTCGAACAAGTCCTCGTCCGAGGCGTTGAGGAGCAGTTCGAGGTCCATGATGTGAGTAAGAAGTTTTTTAAATTTATGCTGGTGTGTCACAGGGTGCTTGCAAGCTGAGACGAAGGGAAGAGGAGCGGATATGGTGTGTTTAAATACCCTGTAGTGCGGAAATGAGTTGCGTACAAGGCGTGGTCTTTGGTTCCCGAACTTTGTTTATAAGTCTATAAACTTCATATAAATTTAAATCAGTGAGTCTTTAAAAGGTTGCCAGTTCTTTTAAATGTTTTATGTAATGTTTAAATCAAATTTATTTATCAAACAATTATAAACAATTTATTAAACAATGTGAATAGGCTATGCCTATGAGACCCTGTGAACTATGGATGAAAGACAGTGATCTTTAGCACTTTTATTGCATCTTTTGTTGTGTCAAAATCAAAATTAACCCAGCTATTAATAAAATATTACTCAAATAAACAGTCATCTTTTATGTTTGGGGTCAAATTGACCCCAGCAATTTAAACCTACAAAGTACTCTTGTGGAAAAGAGAGAAAATCTGTGCTAGAAACCAAGAACCAGACAGGGACATTTGTGCTCAATCCTGTATTCCTTCTCTATCAATTCAGTGTTCAGTTCAAAGGAGCTTTACAGGCTTTATTTGCACAGGAAACCTGTGTTTCATTGCCATAGCAAGTGTGAAATAAAAACAAAAAGAATTGTGATTTTGCTCTCTGTTATTGTTTTTATTTTAAAAAAATGCAGCTACAGTTGTACCAGTCTGCCACTGAGAGTCGCTGTTCAACTGCTCTGTTCAGGGGTGCTGCTGTAGTGTCTGAATCTAGAGAACTGAAAGAAAAGAAGAGAGACACACAGTTAATATGACAAAAACAACTAAAATAAAACCATTAACCTTGATCATCTGTACATGTGTGCATTGTGTTAGTGATCTGTGATAATAGGCATCGCTGTCTTGGGGTAATTTAGCCAGAAACAGCTCTACTTAAAATATCTATTCAGTTACATGGGAGCAGAGCAACTCTGACAGCTGAAACTATATTAAATTAGTTGCAAATTATATCATTAATATGTCGAATTAAGCTGGATCCCTTCCTGATTAATAACATATTTTAAATTTAAAGTTAGTGTAAAAGAAAACAAGAGACTTCTATTTAACACATTATACATGTTAGAAAATAATTGCTGAAAACATGTGAAAAGACTGTGAACTACAAACAAGTGACTTTAAACGACAAACCGGTACAGGTCTGAGTGCTTGACCCCTACAGTGAGGGGATCTGGTGGCTCTGCTATTCTGTGGGGGGCATTTTGCTGGCATGGTTTGGGTCCACTTAGAGGAAAGGGTCACTGAAAATGAATACAAAGTTGTTCTGAGTGATCGCCTTCATCCTGTGATGAAACATTTCTATCCTGATGGGACTGGTCTCTTCCAGGATGACAATGTACCAATCCACAGGGCATGAGGGGTCACTGAATGGTTTGATGAGTATGAAAATGATGTGAATCATACACTACAGCCTTCACAGTCACCAGATCTCATGGTGCTCCTCAGCCTTGGCATTGATTCTACAAGTCTCTGCAACTCTACTGGAGAAATGAACACCATTCTTCAAAAAGATATTCCCTCATTTGGTGTTTTGATGATGGTGGTGGAGAGCGGTGTCTAACATGTCAGTTCAAAATCTCCCATAGGTGTTCAATTGGGTTGAGATCTGTTGACTGGGAAGGTCATAGCATATGATTCACATCATTTTCATACTCATCAAACCATTCAGTGACCCCTCAAGGCCTATGAATTGGGACATTGTCGTCCTTGAAGAGACCACTCCCATCAGGATAGGAATGTTTCATCATACAATAAAGGTGATCACTCAGAACAACTTTGTATTGATTTGCAGTGATCCTTCCCTCAAAGAGGACAAGGGGATCCAAACCATGCCAGTAGATTGCCCCCCAAAGCATAACAGTGCCTCCGGATCCCCTCACTGTAGGGGTCAAGAATTCGGACCTATTTTTCCCTTAATTTGTCACCTGTCTGTATGTAGTGCTGAATTGCGGAGTTACAGCGTTAAACTGTTTTTCACCATTTCTGTGTTCAGGATTTTTTTGGGCTGGCCTGAAATGGTGGCTCAATGACATTGAGGGGTTACTAGCATGACCCCTCCAACACTATATAAACTAGAGCGCATTGCACTCATAGTTACTATTTTTACACCTGGTGTAAACACCTTTCATCAGAGACAACTGGGATTCACTTCGGATAATCCATTGTTACCGGTGAATGGGGCCATTTTCAGTCAACATTAGTGCTCAAGGAGTTATTTTAAACCCAGCTGAATCATCCATTAACAGGGGAAGCTGCCAGCAACTTCCGCTTCTGCACCGGCTGTGCAGCTGGTCCCCAGCCAGAGGGAGAGCATTTGCCGGGCAGCACTTCACCAAAAAGCGTGGCGTGAGAGGCAAGGGTGATGGCCACAATAAAGCCACCAAAGACTTTTCAGCAGAGAAGTGAATAGCATTAAGTGCGCCGAACTTTGGTGCCCTTCCCTTGAAAAAAACAACAATTTGACATTACGATTTGGCTGATTGGTTAATTACACATTTTTTCTGTGGTGTGACAATCTCATAATACATATTTATTATTGCTTTACATGGACTGTAAACAAAGAGAGTGTAGAGACTTCATTAAAGTGACTTTAACCAGTAAAATGCACATTTCCGGACAGTGATTAAGCCAGTCTCTACACCACAGATGGTTAGTTGAGGTAATAGTCAAGCTAACGTTAACTGCGTGCTATACTGCAAGCTCTAATGTTAGGCGTTAACCAGGCTGATCATTTAAGCAGCTAACCCCTGCTGCCCATTAGCGAGCTAATGTTACATGACTCAGCTTGTACTCAACAGTACAGTATCCATTTTAAATTCATGATTCATTCACAAAAATATTTTAAAAAGTGCTTACATGACCTGCAACAACCAGACAAAAATAGCAAATGTTAAATGCTTGGAGCTACTTGGCATTTTCAAATGTATTTTTTTCCATATAGGTATACCTGCGCTTGCTGGATTCTTCAATTTATTAAAGTTTCATAGGCCACATTGAATAACACCTTAACAAACCTTAATCTGTATCTTACTGTTGTAAAGTCCTAGACATTTTGGTCCAATCTGCGCTCCCTACACACAGGCTGTCAATGTCAAAGCACTGACACAGCAATTCAATTTCAGTCTCTCCATATATTGTGTCCTCGGGCCAGTACTGTGCGTTTCCCCTCTGGCTGAGTTCAGTGTAGCGCACTGGCCTATCCTCTTGCTCCTGTCAGTGACTCTGGCTAGCTGCTGCTGTGGTAGCCTCCTGCAGCTGCTCTTGCTCGCTAGCATTACCACTGCAACCGCCCCCGTGTGTCATTGTGGCCATCCTGACTCATTTAGAAACATCATGAGACTACTTTTGTTTTGAAAAAAGATAGCAAATTTAATTTCTTTTTGACACTTCTACTTTGCAGTTGCACACTTCTGATGCTCTATGCTTCAGTGGTCTGACTGCAGCAGGTTTTGGCTTTTTTTTTTTTTTTTTTTGTCTGTGTACATGACATTGGCCTTGTTATGCAACAATTTTTCGCTCAGTGCACTCACTTGCACCAACAGTTAGATCTCCCAATTTTTTAAGAATAAGTCTTAACTAATGAAGAGCATGAAATTGCTTTAAAATTGGTCTGTAAATTAAAGCATATATTTTTTTCATTTTATTTGATGTTATTATTATCGTTTTTAGACCATGAGATGAGAAATAGGTACTGGAACACAGGCAGTCAAAAACCACAAGGTCCCGGATATGGCCCCTGGTGGAGAACAAACACCATACAAATGGACAGGGTCTGCTTCAGTATACCACCTCTGATCATGCATGTAGCATCATGTAAAATCAATAGACCAAGAGAGTACAGAAGTCATTAACCCTCTTGCGTGATGTGGATGCAAGAAACAGCATTTCAGACGGCTTTGTTTGATGGTTTAAAACTCTCTGAAGACTTTCTTTAGAGGTGGCTTAGTGTGTGACACTGATCATAACCACCAAACCTCCTAGCCCAAAACCACGCGTTGAGAACATTAGTAGCGCCTCTTTTTTGCACGTCTAACCTAACCTTTCTCACATGCTGTCAAATACTGGTCATGGCTTTTCTGAGTCATAAGCCTTTCAGTGTTTGGTCAGAAATTGCCAGGCACAGCTTTTGTGTGTCAGTGTAGCTGCTGCATGTGGCTTTATTGTCATTGTTCAAGACAACGAAATTGCAGAACCCTCTAAGTGTGTAGAACATGTAACAAAATAAAAAAGTAATAAAAGGACATAAAAACATTAAAACATTAGACTGTTACATAAAATACATAAAGTGCAAAGTATATTAAAGTACTGGGCTTGTGCTCCAGTTATTGCAAACCCAGGGTACGTGTAGTGCATTAAAAAAGTATATAAAAGCACTGGGCTTGCTCCAGTTATTGCACACGGGGGGATAGGGATAGAAGCAGCATTGTTTAGTGGGGCCACAACTGTGGGAAAGAAATTGTTTTTCTTTCTGGAAGTCCGAGCTGCAATGTTTCTGAATCTCCTTCCAAATGGCAAGAGGTTGAACAGGTGATGACTCAGGTGGGATGATTCCCACCTGCAGGCATCGTAAGGTGTAGATTGAGTCCAAGTCCGATAGATGTGTCCCGATAAAATCTTGTGCTTTGTTCACTATCCGCTGGAGAAATTTTAATTCGGCGTGATTGCAGTTGACATACCAAATTGTCATGCAGTATGTCAGTATGCTCTCAATAGCACTGTAAAAGTTTACAAGTAGTTTTTGGTGTAGACTAGTTCTCTTTAATATCCTAGATAGTAGAGGTGCTGCTGGGCTTTCCCTACTATCACAGAGGTGTGGGTGATCCAGCTGAGCTCCTCTGTAATGTGCACCTCCAAAAACTTAAAGCATGTGACCTTTTCCACAGTGTCTCTATTTCTGTGGAGTTGGGCGTGTCCTTTTTTGCTTTCCTGTCGTAAACGATCACTTCCTTGGTTTTTTTGATATTGAGTGACAGGTTGTGATTATTGCACTATGTGTACAGTCTCTGCACCTCTTCTCTGTATAGTGTTTCATCATTCTTTGTTATCAATCCAATGACTGTAGTGTCATCCACAAACTTTACAATGGAGTTGGTAGAGTAAGCGGGGACACAGTCATGTGTGAAGAGGGTGTAGAGGAGTAGTACTCCTGTGTTCAGGGTCAGGGTAGATGAGGTGTACTTGTCCAGTCTGACCATCTGGGCAGTCAAGAAGTCTAAAATCCAGTTACAGGTGTGTGCATTGAGTTCCAGAATGTGTAGTTTGGTGACCAGCCTATTGTGTAGTATTAAAAGCTGGACTATGGTTGATAAAGAGCATCCTAGCATAGGTGTTGGGTTGTTCCACATGCTCCAGAACTGTATGGAGAGCAGTGTAAATAGTATCGTCCGATGATCTATTTGCTTTGCTAGTGCTGCCTCACTGTTTACAAGGTGGGAGGTCTTCCCTTTGTAGTTTGTGATGGACCTAATCCCCTTGCACACACGTTGTGGGTTGTTGGCATTGTTGAAAAATGTCTCAATTTGTTGTTCATGTTTGTTCTTAGCAGCATTGATGCCTTTCTGTGGTTTCTCCTGGCTTTGCTGTACAGTGCTGCATCTTTGGATCTATAGGCGGCATCCCGAGCCCTGAGCAGACATCAGACATCGCTTTTGATTCAGGAATACACAAATGTCTTCATGGCTGGTGACATCGTCCACAAAGTATTTGATATAATCCATGACAGTGGCGGTATATTCCTCTATACTAATTCCTGTGTCCTGTGATAATGCTATATGTGCAAACATATTCCAATCTGTACTCGCAAAACAGTCCTGGAGCTGGAAGTTAGCTGCCATGGGCCACACTCACTGTTTTGACAGTTGTTTTTTATGTTTGTATTATTGGTTTGTAGGCTGAAATGAGGACATGAAATGAGGATGAAATAAGGCCAGGTGGTCAGAAAGTCCCAGGTGGGGGCAAGGGTATGCCTTATATGCCCCTGTGAGGTTGGTATAAACCTGGCCTAAGGTGTTTGCAATTCACATACCGGCTAAACTTGGGGAAAACTGTCTTAAGGTTGGCTTGATTGAAATCGCCAGCAGCAATAAACACTCCATCAGAATGAGCAGCAAGACAAAGTTATTTATTGATAACATCATGCAGTTCTGTTAGTGCTAGCGTGATGTTAGCTTTTGGTGGTATATAGACTGCCATGATGTAGAGAATGGAGAATTCTCTCTGTAGGTGAAAAGGCCTGCATTTTAGCAATAAATATTCCAGATTGGGACAGCAATGTCTGTTGTTGATGACAGAGTTTGTGCACCAAGCGTTGTTGATATAGATGCATAAGATTTCTTACCAGAATGGTGTTTTCTATCAGCTGTATAGACAGTCCGGCCTGCCAGCTCCATAGCTTCATCAGGAGTGTTATGATCCAGCCATGTTTCTGTGAATATCATTGTGCAACAGTCTGATAAATCCTTATGTGCTGCGAGTCTCAGTCTGATCTCGTCCATTTTGTTTGAGATGGATCGGACATTTGTATATTGGGAAGATAGTGGGAAGCGATAGTTTGAATGGTGCAGTCTTTAGTCTAGCCCTAGCCCAGCTTGCTTTCCAGGCTTCTGCTCCCACTCTTTATGCCGTCTACGATGCCTCCTGTCCAGGGTTAGTTTCCAGGTGAGCCCAGGGTCCTGGCGGTGATCTCCAGTGGAGTGAGAAAATTCTATGGGAACTCCACAACATCTCTGTTCGTATGGTAAATATTCAAGAGTTCTTATCGGCTGTACTATACAGCGATTGACCGATATCCATGTAGAACTAAACATATAAGAGAAAGATGTAATAAAAACACACTGTGCAGAGGAGAGCTTGGAGCTGCTGCAACAGTGTGCACCACCATCTTTGGTGACTTCAAGATTAAGAAAGAGTAAATTTGATATGGTGGGTGTGTGCAGAGAAGCATGGTTTTGGGTGCAAATCAAGTTAATTTGAGAAAATCCATGCTCATACTCAGCACTTTATATAAGAATGCTATTGACAGCAACAAATAGCTCCTTCAGTTCATAACGACTGTCTTTTACATCTGAATCTCTGTATTCTCTGTAGGCCTGAATGACGTGTATGGAATGCGGACTGGACCAAAACATTAAGTTCAGGGTTTGCATTAATACGTCAAATTTGTACATCTTAATGATAGAAAATACCCTGTTAACACATCAAATTTGAACATCTTAAGGCCTTTAAAATTTGGTGGAACCACTTCATCAGCTTCTGAGGGGAAACCCTACATACAATCATTGGAAGAGAGAAAACATTTCCCCACTCAACCTACCTTGTAAGAACTAAGGTTAAGAAATAATATTGATTGTTAAACTTCTTTTAAATAATAAATGTTATCTAATAAAAAATGTGAAATTGCATGAAAATTGGTCTGTAAATTAAAATATATATATTATTTTATTTTATTTTATTGTTTTTGTTTTTATACCAGGAGAGGTACCAGATTCGCGTAAATAGATACCGGAACACAGGCAATCAAAAACCATGAGGTCGTGGATATGGCCCCTGGTGGGGGACAAACACCATACAAATGGACAGAGTCTGCTTCAGTATGCCACCTCTAATCATGCATGTAGCATTATGTAGCATCACTTCTATAGAGAGTATAGAAGTCATTAACCCTCTTGCCTGATGTGGAGGCAAGAAATAGCATTTCAGAGGAGTTTGTGTAATGGTTTAAAGCTTTCTAAAGAGTTTCTTTAGAGGTGGCTTCATGCATCACTTATTGTTAAGATCTGGTCCACAACTACAAGTTGAGAACATTAGTGGTTACTCTTCTTTTGCATGTCTAACCTGCTACATCCTGTGGAACACTGGTCATACCTGCTCTGAGTCATAAGTCTTTCGATGTTTGGTCAGTTACTAAGAAATGGCCAGCCACAGCTTTTATGTGTCAGTGTAGCTGCTGCACGTGGTTTTGCTTCTTTCCCACGATGTTAGGCAGACAACTTTTGCACAGTGCTGTGAGATTTGAAAGATGGAAATAGATATATTTTCATCATTATATTTAATGAATATTTTTAAAATCTTTTTGTTAATTTTAATGAAACTAAATGATACTGACAATATTTTAATGCACAAAATGGAGTGCATTAAATGAATGTGCTCGTGTTTGATTTGAGTATATGGGAAAAACAAAATACCTGACAGCTTTTGGCTGTTGTGGCCAAATATACAGAAAACTGTTAAACTCTTCTTCTCTTTAAAAATTAAGATGAACATAGGCAGATACCTCTAACAGAGCTCTGTGTAGACAGAGTGTAACAGACAACACACAACACCACATGTTTCATGTAATACACTAATTACTTTAATTTACAGTATATAATTGACCCATAGAGATGTTCCCAGTGTTATAGCACTATACTGAGGCAGAATCTTTGCAGCATGAATGTCAAACCCTCTTGGCTGATGTACCAAAATGCATCCTATTAAATTCCATGAGGACCACTGTGGGGTGGCTGTGTGTTTTGGTAGTACACATCAGACCCAGAACCATGTAGACTCACAATGTTTCTATGCTTTGAATGCAGATAAGTGGGGTTTTGTTGAGTTTTTCCCTCAGTTTTAATAACAGAAGTTTAATGTTTATTGTGAAATAAAACTAAAAAGATAAATATAATTTAGCAAAATGCATTAAAGTCAAATGTTTTGGGAGTGGAGAAAATTAAGTATTCTTTGGAGCAACATATAAAATTTGCGTCATGCAAAGTTATTTCTTGATCTTGGTAACTGCAGCTGACAAAACAATCTCACCTCGGGGTGTATTTATTAGCTGTTCTGGAGTTCATTCAATCATACACCAATCATACTATTCCCATTCTAAATTATTTCTAATGCTATCCATAACTCCACTTCACTCCACTATTACACATGAATGCATTATACAGAGACACAAACATAAGTTGTTAAATGCATTTTATTTAATGAGCAATTGAAATACACATCAGCTGTTGAATCAGTTCTCAAAATAACGAATGTCTCCGCCATAGTGCACAGGAAAGCCTTTTTCACATTTGATTATTATTTTCCGGTTCAAGGCTTCACCATTGTAATGACACCCTTGAGACTTGGCACTCTTTTTCAGTTTACAGACAACAATGTCAAATTGTTCAAGGCTTAAGGTCTGTTTCTTATATGGCTTTCCATTACCCGCACAGACTGTTTTGACTGTGTCGATGTTAGCTTGGATGAAGGTGTTGGTCTTCTTACACAGTTTTTTAGTGGAGATTTTCCTTTTTTGTATCACATCATCACACTCGTCGACAGTCATGTGGTCAATGACATGCTGGACTTTGAACTTGTTGAATCGATTGTTGATTTTTCCTTTCCGAGAGAGCACAGCGGCAGAGAGCAGCACCAGCAGCAAACAGACAAACTGGATCCTCATGATTTCCTGGTGGAGAAAAGGCAGGAAAAGCAATACTTTTAGCCATTCTAGCGGCATGACTTGAGGGATGGCAATGTTGTTTTGTTGGTTGGTCCATCACTTCAGTCCAGACTGAGATATTTCAAAAACTATTAGATGGATTACCATGACTTTTGAAAACATTCATGATCCTTACTGACGTTGGTGATCCCCTGATTTTTCCTCTAGTGCTACCATGAGGTTGGCATTAATGGCTTTAAGTGAAATGATTCAGCAACTATTGCCATTCAATTTGGCACAAACATTCACGTCCCCCTCAAGATGAATTGGAAATACACTGGTGTTACCCTAATCTTTCTTCTAATGCCACCATCAGGTCAAAATTTCAGTTTGTCCAATATCTTTGGTTTATTAAATGAGTAGTTAAATATCTTACGACATTTCTAAACTAAGATGGTGACAATAATAAACCTGCTTAACATCAGCATGCAAAGCAATGTTGTTCCTAAGTACAGTCTCACAGAGCCACTAGCATGGCTGTAGACACTTAGTTACACACTGGAGTACCTGAAATCTACATTTTTAGCCATTTTCCTGCTCAGAATGCCTGTTGCCTGTTTCAGGAGGCTCTGATGACAGTGAATGGGTGTTATCCATATTGTAATACGCCTCCTGATTTACTTATTTTTGGGAGTAGACCAGTCTGGTAAAGATAACATTTGTATGTTGAATGTCATTAAGGCATCTATGGGTCAACCAGTGTTACCATACAATGCTGTGACCAGAGTTGACTGGAGTGATATTCATAGAAATACAGCCACATGTCAAAACTATGTCTAATAGCAATGAGTTGCAGACCTGCAGCAAAATCAGCACAGCAAAAATGCAAAAAACCACAACCACAAGACAGAAGCCTTGAATACTTACTGACACTGTGACATTAGTAAAGAGAAAAAAAGAGATGCAGACCTGTTCTAAAGTGAAATTGCAACGACTTCTTCCTTCTTCTTCTTAGTACTTTCTGCAAAAACAGAAACAAACCATTTGATTAAGATTATTTTACTGTTTATTATAAGTTGACAAATTTGTCTAACCAATGATGCAAATCATAAAAAGCCAATTTACCTGTATCACAGACACTGATCAGTGACAATGAAGCATCTGAAAATTGTTGAATCTTCTTCAGAGTTTAGTTCCTCGACATGTCAACTCCCCGCCCTCACACCTTCTATGTACTGTCCTATCATACATGACCACAACCTGTGTCTACCACCAGGCTCATCTGCATGCATTAATGCTGAACATCCTGGCTGCTACATCACTGCCTGTTTTCAGCAGATTTAACATACTCTGCCTGACCTGCTGCTTCATGTATTGCTATTTAAATTTAAGTGAATTTTGGATGTTCTTTTCAAAATATGTTTATGTCAATCAAAAGTTTTGTATCTTAGATTCTGCCAGATATTGTGTTCATGAGCTTTGCATGAGCGGAACCACACTGACAAAATAAACTGTGAATTGCTGTTACAATAAATAGTAAAAACTTTGACCTGAGTATTAGGTGGTAATTTGATTTATTTGTCATAAGGATGTGCCTAACAAAGTCCAGGCCTCGGACAGAGCATTTTAAGAAGGTAAGAGTGAAATGCTGCACATATGAGAAATCCAAACAGTCCTTTTATTTTGGGATAAATGCAATACATTAATAATAGTGAGGACTTATGGTGACACTTAGGAATGTGCAGTTTGACTCCCATTGGGCCATCTATGCAAAAATATATATTTTAAGAATACTTACAGTTAATTAAAGCATCAGTCAAATTACTTGTACTACATTCTGCACTCACAGGATAACACAAGTCATATCTTTCTTGACACTGCTGCCATCTTTTGGTAAGTTGCAGTCTGTGTGTTTAATTAACAAAAAAAGGATGAAGTAACCAGGTTTATTCAAAACAAGCCCAATGTTTGTTGACTAGATCAGTTTTTTTTACTCTGGGGAAGCCTTGTTCTCAATGGACTTTAGATACTGAGGACCACAAGATGTTCACATAATTTATTTGACAACTGTACTCATAGAAGATGTTGATGTCAGTCATTGTGTCAACCATGCTCCTGAGAGCCAGTCACTGCTTGGATTAATAGACAATCAAAAGGATCAATAAAATTAAAAAAAATAAATAAATAAATTTAAAAAAATTTGTTTTTCACTTTGATTCGTGGCTACTTTCTTAATCTTATCATTTCTTTTCTCACCAAGCAGAAGAATCCTCTAGAAAACATACCTTGGACTTGGAAAAAAAAGTTTATTTAAATTTGAATTCAATATTAATGTTGAATGGACATTCATTCCCATTTTTCAGAAACATTTCATAAAGTCTGTTTCTCTGCTTAATGCTTAAAGGTCTGCTGTTACTGTGATGGTTACATTAATGACAACATGCAATAGTGCATATAAAAAGTGGCAGCAGGTTAGATTACCATGCAATCTTGCTTTTGACCCCTTTTGTTCATACCAACTACTGGATTGCACCAGTGTTTTTGCAGTTTTCCTGGGGCGGTAGTATATTTTCTTGCATTCATACACTTAACAATAGCAGTATAGCTCATATATGATTATACCTTTCTGTTGATCAGTTCGTGAAGAAACTGAACAACTCAGTTGTTGACAGTTGTGGTGGATAAATTTACAGACAACAGCTCCATCGCTGCTAGTTAATCAGTCTGCTAAACACACAGAGCTGAGATCATTAGCAACACTGAAAAACAAGCTAACTCTCAGTTGTTTCATAAAGAGGAAGATATTAACGTTCCATTGTCTATTGTGAGGCCAGAGTATGACTGGCTTCACAATTCACCTCAGAGTTTCTTTACCAGCAATGTTTCCATTCACAGTTTTGCAGTGGCTTAATCATCAGCATCTGCTTGTTTGATACTTGAAAATCAAACTCAGTTTTTAAGAGGAGAGGGCAGGGCTGTGACGGCACTGACAAAGATTTTTTTTTTTTTTTTAAATAATGTTGATAGCTATTTTTAGTAGTGAAGGAGTACTGCCTTGACTTGGATCCAGAGAGATAACGCGACTACATTTTAGGGCAGACCTATTCAACTAGTGGCCTGCGAGCTGGATATAGATTTTTTCTATGGCCCGCAAGAAGGTGCCTGCAAATCAGGCTGTCATGGTAAAAATATTTTTATTTTCTTGTGTTTGTTTGTTCAAGGGGACAGATAACTATGGTTCACACTCCAACATAGTGGGTGGCGGTAATGTGCTGGTTGCCACCCGCCATAAAACAGAAAAAAGAAGAAGTATCACACCCGCTCTGTACCTGCCATTTGCTCACTCAGTCAAGTTGCGCCCTGGGCTGGCAGGCTACAGAGAAACTCATGTTAGTCAACAGCAAGCTTCAAAATGTCTCTGTCGAAGCTATGTAAAGTTGATGAAAATCGCCAATTCCAAAACGAATGGACTGACAAGTATTTATTCACTTTGCCAGCTGCAACAAGTAATAAACCAGTGTCTTTATTGTGCAATGCATGCATTGCTGTGATGAAAGAATAAAACGTGAAGAGGCACTACAAGTCAAATCATGGCTCGTTTTCTGCCAGTTTTGCAGAGGGCTCGGAGGAACAGAGAAGAAAATTACAGGGACTGCTAGCATCTTTTCAATGGAGTCAAGTGGCCCTTGGTCGCTTTTGCACGGAACAAGAGAGAGCCATGATAGCATCCCTGCATGTAGCCTGGACACTAACCAGACAGAAGAGGCCTTTTACCAAGGTGAAAACCTTCAGAGATTGCATGCTTGCTGTCATTGATGAAATGGTTGTTGATGAAAAAGTTAAGGAAAGCATCAATTCAGCCATTAAAAAAGTGCCTCTCTCGGACACATCAAGTCTTCGCAGAGTGGAACTACTTGCAAAGGATGTCTCAAGAAAGCTTTTGGAAAACCTTCAAAAAGCAGAGGTTATGTCTATCGCTGTCGACGAGTCAACTGATTGTACCGACATGGCCCAGCTATGCGTCTATGTCAGGTTTTTCAATGGAGTGTGCTTTTGGGAAGAACTTCTGGGGCTTATTCTGTTGGAAGGACACATTACAGGTGAAGTGATTTTTCAAAAGATTGTCTCATTTTTTAATGAGCATGAACTGGATTTACAAAAAGTTTGCCTGTTGGTTACTGATGGCGCTCCGACTATGATCAGTAGAGTGCAAAGGCTAGTGGCGAGGCTATCAGCTATAGCCCCACATATGCAGTTTTTACACTGTATCATTCATCAGTCTTTGCTGTGTGCAAAGCTCAGTGGTGATCTGAAAAACACCATGGACACTGTTATGAACATTGTGAATTTTATTCGATCAACCTCCAGCCTGCAACATCGCCTTTTCCGTCAGCTACCTGACACCTTTGCCGAACACACTGACTTACTTGTACATAACAACGTCAGATTGCTCAGCAAAGAAAAGGTTCTGGACTGTTTCTGTCAACTTCGCCAGGAGATTGTGTCTTTCCTTCACACGTGTAACGGGCAACAAACCTCTTGGAGCGCATGTTGGATGAACAGTTTATGGCAGAAGTCCACTTTCTGTGTGACATTTTTGGACACTTGAACACTTTGAATCTGGAAGTGCAGAGGTGGGGAAAATCTATCGCTGATTTGGTTGAGAGGCTTTGTGCCTTCAAGACAAAGCTAACGATTTTGTTGTCCCATGACCAATGAGAAGTTGCATGAGTGTCTCAGGATTGCCCTTGCTACTTATGAGCCAAACTATGTTGAAATAGCAAAATCAAGGCAGTGCAATTTTTCTCACTGACTCAAACGTTTGAAATGTTTTGTTAGTTTGGCTTTCAATATTTATCTCACAGAACTGTAAATATTTCTGTAATCATATAAAATGTTTTTGTTTTTTTGATTTTGTCAACGCTCATCCTCCATTTAGTTGAAAACAGATCAAAAGCTTATTAAAAAGGTCAATAAACGTTTGCAAATATTCAGTAAGACAATTTTAGAATTTGAAAGAAGAAGTACTGCTGTATAATTTTTTTTAAATATTTTTAATTATTTAGACAACTTACACAGTGGATATGTCTGTCTTCACAACACGGTTTCCTGTTAAAGAAATTATCTCAGTATCTAGTAAAACAGAGTAAGGCATATTAGAGCTCTAGAATAAAGAAAATGGTTCCAGACTATTGAAAAACTATTGAAAAAAGTTGTTTTTTATTTTGAGCAAGAACAGTTTTAGTTTAGAGCATAAGGTTATCATAGACAAAATATTAAATTAGTTACTTCATCAAAGGTACAAACAGAAAAATATTTGGGAAAGCCTGACTTTTTCAACCTGCCGCAACTAAGAACTACCAGAGCTGGATGTAGGACTCAATGGTCTGTTATCAAATCTGCTGACAAATGACAGGAATTGACAGGAATTTTAGTGAAAGTCCTCCACTGGAGTATTCATTTTTCAAGAACTCAGACATGGAAGATAAGTATAGTTTCAATGGTAGTTTAATTTTAACATTCAACCTAAGTATCCATTATCATCACTCACATATTCATGTTTTTTAAACCTCAGATTTGGAGAATGTCAAACATTTGCAAAAGTGTACAACTGACTGCTTTTTAAAAATTGTCAGTGACTAGGGTGTTTTATTTTGTTCACAATGAAGAACTAAACCTTAAGGATCAGGAAAGGTGGATGAAAAAGAAAAAGACAGATGGGGCAGCAAATAAAAACTTGAATTGTTGTGAAAATGGGAATGGAGGTTAAGAAATGAAAATCAATGGGACATCATTGACAGAGACTTGGGGAAAAAAAGAACAAAGGAAGGGAAAGAGGAGGTGCAAAGAAAAGACGTGATAAGAAAGATGAGGTGTAATGAGCAAAAGGTGTGGAAAGAGTAAAACTGTGACACTGACCAAAAAGGATAATACTGATATGTATCTCAAACCCAGAATAAGATAGCTGCAAATTAACTGTAAAAGTGTTTCAGCTGTGACTGTAAAAATGCACCTATTGTAAACAAAGCAACAATAAAGTAAACAATACAGTAGTAGTTACATTATAGTCTTTTGCTATACTTTTAATTGTGTTAGTCATCTATGGGCGGTTAAAAACTGTAACGATGTGGAAATGTTTTCTGACACAGTTGTGTTGTGGAAGCTTCGTCCAGATTCTTTTATCTAACAGAGTTACAGAAACTACATTGATGTAGCAGGCAACTGAGTTGGTAACGTGGAGGTTTACTGTGATCAGACAGGAGCAATGTGTCATTAATAACTGCAAGCCACTTTGTTAAGCTCCACTCAACACTGTCAATGCAGAAACTGAAAACATTAACCAATGATTAAAAAGCTTTACCTTAAATTTAAAACATGAGTTGATCTCTTACATCTCCATGAAGTACAAGCTCTATGAAAATATCAGTTTTCCTGTATGCACCTTAGAGCACATCATGGTCCACCAAATAATCAGTCCTGCATTATGTAATGTCATCATATAACACACTGAATGCATCACAAATCAACACTGCAAGAGGAAAAAAAGCATTTTTGTTGATGCCGCAATTTCACATTCCACATAAGGCCATGAAGATATGGTTTCTAGGTAAGGGACAGTGATGCACAAATCATTTATACCGTAAAGAATGTATCATAATAAAGGCCTCTCTAGGTTTTGGGCCAAATTGAGTTGTTACAATTGCTTTGAAGTATTTATACATTTCATTGACCCTGCCCACACAATCTGACTCTGACAGAGGAATATTTATTTCAGCATCATTCCCTTTGGATGACGAAGAAAGCCATCATAGAAGTTTGATTGTGTTGTCATGGAGACAGATGTTGTTTCATATGTGGACCACACACTGTATGAGCCTCATAGCAAGTAAAACAACTGCCACATGTGACCCAACAATGCTTTTAACCATCCAACATGATCAAACATTCAGTAGCAGCAACATTTTTGAATTTGACAAGAAATATACCAAGGCACTTGAGCTAAGTTATCAACTTTAAATCAGAATTCTTCTTGACATCCAGGAGTTTACTGTTAAGGCAAATACAGCCAAATTTGGCATAATGGCTTCATTCAAAACAGCCTCCCTGCCTCAGATTGAGCAGCTATTTAAAGAGCAATTTACAGTAACACCAGCTGATGTGACTGAATGTAGAAGTGTACTCAAGGGTGTGTCAGTACACTGTGACATCACTGCTGGGTGTGGGTACAGGTGCAACAGAGCACGCTCCTGACCACAACTAACTACACCCAGCAGGGATGCACATTTGAAACATTCAATCAGATGTTGTAGGGCAGTGAAACACAGTTTTTCAGCCTGGTATTAAGTTACTCTTAAAAACACGTCTTTATGTGAATGGGTTGGTTGATTAAAAACAGCTTCTTGTTTCCACCAGAACCTCATAACTCATCAGAGAATGTCTTGGTATTTGTTTTAAAACTCATTTAAGCTGGTTTGGACTCACACTTGATGCCAAATTTACAATATGATTTAACTATAGATGATTTGAATGGGAATTCCTGATTTATAATGAACTCCTAATGAATAGCAAATGTCAGATTTTCATGTCAAACCTCATGTGGCTCCAAGTCTGGTGTGCAACAGCAAATTAAAGAATAACACAACATCAGAACAACCTGTTAAAATCATCTCTGTGGAAAGAGTCTTTTGTGTTTTGTCAAAGAGCCCACATGTGAGGATGATGTCCATTATATAGTGAAGCAGGTTAGCTAGGCACGTACAGTTTCCTTTTTAGCCCCAAGAGAGAGGGCAACAAAAACTGCCACCTTTTCCTTTTTGTGGAATCAAGGGAGCTCTTCTTGGTGGGCCATTTCGTCAAGGCAGCCCTCCTCTCTCAGTGTCCGAAGCCTCCCACACATCAGCACTCACATTAACATCATGCAAATACACTTAGAAAATATAAAATTAATTGGATTAGGGTATATATTTATATAGATTTACACATACATATAAATTCATATACTTTTAAGGAATGTTAATCTATTTTGTTGTGTACTTTTTCTTCTTACAAGGTACAAAATAACTTTTCATACTATGTAACACATTATATAATCAACATATTAAAAAAGCAACTCATCAGTCCTTTTATCATCTTTTAGAAAAAAAAAATCCATAATAAAAATAAGTTCTATATTTTTCTCACTTATATCTTACAATATATTTCTCTCTGTCAAAAAACACGCACACATGTCCCATTTGTGTTTTGTTTGTGGTTTCTCTTGGCAGCAAATTGGCAGCGATCAAACTGAACATGTAAAAAAAAAAAAAAAAAAAATCACATAATGGTGGTGCTCATCAACGTGGAAAAATCTCAGAGCGACACAGCCTCTTGACGAGTAGAATTCACAAAATGGCAGCAGTGGGTGTTGCAAAACAAACAAACAAACTACGGTGCTGTTACAACGGACACTTGGAGCAGCCACATTCCAGGGCCGTTTCCATCTCCTCGGAGTACGAGGTGCCGTCGGTGCAGCGGAAGACCACCTTCCTTCTTCGGCTTTTGGTGACGCCACAGCAAACACCAGGGGGCGCTGCTGTCTGGCAGGATCGAGGACAATCCATGCGTGGAATCTTACTGGTGGATGTGCATGTTCTCATGGGGTGGTGGCGCTTCAGCTGCTCCCTCACCATCTCTCCTTGACATGTCACCTCTGGACATTGGTGGAAAAAGGACACAAGTTAGATATACTAAGATTTCTCAAATCTTGACATCATTTTCTCCTGACCTCTATCCCCTCTTTTTACATTTCATCTGTCTTACCTGTGTTACAGGTTGGTCCAGTGTACCCTGGCTGACAGTGGCAGATGGGCTCTCCTCCCTCTGACACGCGACACTCCCCATGTCCGCAGCGGTGCCCCCTGCATGCTGGAGGCTCCTGCCGTCGATCACAGAATTGGCCCTGGTAGCCTTCACTACACTGGCAACTGTAGGACTGACCCTTCGGCACACACAGACCATGGACACATCTGGAGTGAGAAGGAGAGAGGGAAGACAAGTTAGAGGAGGGCGGCACCTGGAGTAGATGTGTGTATTTACTGGTGATTGCTTTATAACTGGCTGAATAGCAAAGGGCACTCAAGATATGGAAACCAACACTGACTAAAAAAACTCTTATGCCAAATTCATGCCATTAGAATCACCATAAAAAAGTTCACAATTCACTTTCTGGATCAAGAAAGCTCAACCAGGGAAACTCTGCTGCTGTGTGCATGATCAAATGCTTTGGCCACTGCTTTTGGCTATGACAGCTAATTAAATTTTCATGCTTGCTTTTTTTTCCTTACTGACTTTTTATAGGATAAAAATGTCAATAAAAGGATGAAAATGACATAGGATAACTCATTAACACTTTCTTTTACTAGCTATGTTAATCAATCAAAAAGGGTTGCAACAAACAATTTCATTATGAATTAATCGCCTATTTTTTTTCATCAACTGTTTTGTCTATAAAAAGTAAGAAAATAGAAAAAAATGCCCATTAAAATATCTCAGAGCCAAAGTTGACATCCTCACATACTGTACATGCACTTCTTTCTATGTAATTTCTGCCCAGTCTCTGCCTACCTGCTGTTCTGACAGGGGGTTGGTGCTGTTGTCTGGTCACACAAGGCCCCGCTGCGTCCTGGAGGACAGTCACATGTTACCCCCGTCTCCCCGCCCTCTCTGCACGCACCCTGTGCGCACACACTGCAGGTGTGACATCCTGCAAGAATGCCATCAGCCTGGTGACAGGAAAAGAAAGGGAGGAAATACTGTCAAGGGAAACTGAGTTGAAAGGCCTATTAATGCTAATAACCTGGCAAACATTTTGATGTTACAGGATTGTTAAAGCCTTCATCTTCATCATCAGTGTAAATATAGTGCCAAAATGGAGAGATGATACCAGTACTTCTTCAGAGCTGTTGCCAGCATAGCTTTATTGGAATGTGACCTAAATATGGTTATTGTGTGATCTCAATGTTTTTCCACAGTTGCTCATTTTTGAAAATGTTGTGCTTTTTTGGTTTGATGCTGGACTTAAAGATCTTTGCACTGAAGCCCAAAAAGCAGTTTTTCACCATGATGTCATCCCTAGACATTGTTGGATGTCTCTTGCAAAACACAACTTTCTCTGCTGCTATGTTGATAGCTATGGCTTTAAAGGCTGCTTTGTAGCTCCTACAGAACTTCTACTGTTGTAACTCTAAAATAAGGCTGTACAGTATAACAACACCCCCTTTTGCCACGAGTGAACCTTCCCCCATGTTATTACCTTGGCCTCAACCCCTTGTGGTCGTCCTCCTGTGGCTCGGTAACTCAGGTCCTGGGCCTCCCCGTTAATTTTGACATTGTGGATGCAGCCATTGAAGGCCTGAGGGGAACGTTCAGGGCCGGGACGCAGGCCTGAGGCCACCACTTGGGATGGTACGCCTTGGTGATGAAGGAGAACAAGACAGGAGGGTATGGAAAGAAAAAAATGAGAAGAAAATACAACATTTCAGTAAGAATATGACATCATAGCTTTCACTATACTACAACAAAATCATGTTTGCTTTCTTGTTCTCAAGAGGAAAGACTGACTGTTCTCGGGGGCATATCTCACTCGCTTTTAAGGAGAAGTTGAACAAAGAGTTCTTTGTCTCCCAACCACATCCTTTGCTGGGATTTAGTGTGTGTGTGTAGTTACATTTTGCGGGTAACTGTATTTGTGTGTATCCATGCACAGCAAAGATGTGATCACAACCATAGAGAGGCAGTTAAGAGCAGGCAAAATAACATCTGAATGATTAATACAAGTGTCCACAAATGTGTATATACAGTATAAATGTGTGTGTGTGTGTGTGTGTGTGTGCGTGTGTGTGTGTGTGTACCTCCTATGTAAAGCTGAGTGTTGTGGTCAACGGAGGGCTGGCGTGCTAGCTTTCCCAGGCTCTTGGGGGCGCCGTTATCCACAACCAGGCTCAGTGAACGGTTCTGAATCAACAGCTCAACCGTGTGGAAAAGCCCGTCATTCACAGTCTCCACACTGTTACAAACACACATAGAAAGAAAGGAAGGAGAGCTTTTCAGTATGGTTCTTATTATGATAAATTACTGTTGAATTCTACACCAGACAGGAGAATTAGGGAGGAAAAAACATGATAGAGCAAATTGGAAATGCCAGACACAAAACAGACTCCAAACATTTTCAAGTCAAACATTTTTTTTTCTCTGTATTGTTGTGTTTGCAAATCGACCAGACCGAATTAAAAAGAAATTAGGGAAATCTGTGCTGAAATGTTATTCTCAGACATAAAACAGACTGATCACATCCTCTCTATGAAGTGTTCTTTTGGAAGAGATTAAAATACGCCCTCGATCTAGACCCTGGTTTCCGAACATGGGGGTTGAGACCCAGACGCAGCACACTTGTTTATTCTTATGGGCTTGAGCCTCGAAGCGAGACTAAATTTGTACAACTGAACGGCCAGACTCAACCAGTTTAGACCCTTGTGTTAAAGAAAGAAGACTTGTTACTAGAGCTGTGATATTTTTTGGAAGAAATTTTCCACCGAAGAGGAGCCTGCAATGAACCTGGATCATGACCTTTTGCACCATGTCTGACCCTGGGAAGAAAGTGTGTGTGTTTGTGTGTGAGAGTGTGTGTCTGAGATTCCCCCACTAAGTGGTTTTTGCTGGAGGGGAGACAGACAGCTATAGAGACAGTGGTTTGGCACAGCCGAAAGAGAGAGAGCAAGAGAGAGCGGCAAAGAGAGGTAGATGGCGGGGTGGTAAAGTTGACTGTGCCTCCGTTCACCCAAGTTCTTCCTTCCCCGAACCCGGAGAAAACAAGCAGAACAGCAAAAACACAAAAGAACAAGTGAAGCCACTCTTTCCGTTGGTGGTCTGCTCCAGACTCTCACAGCTAAACATCAAGACAATACTTCCCTTTGTCTGCAACCTCTGATTGGCTAACTAGCTAAGGAGCCTCAAGTCAGCTTTGATTGACAGCTGTTTATAGAGCATTCAGATTACAGTGATGTTACATTAACAGCCAATGAAGCAGGGTTGTGAGTTCTGGAGGCGGGCCAGAGTGACTTTTATAGAAAATGCTGACTATAGAAAAAAGAGAAAAACAGAGCAGATGCAATAACATTAGGGGAAGAGGAAGGAGAAAGATTAAATAGGTGAAGAAAATATTATTATTATGATGATATGGTAAAGAAGCAAAACAATAAGAGGATGGAGAAAAGAAAGAGAATGAGGAACTTATTATAAAATGCTGACTAAAAACAGAAAACACAATTTCTTCCCAGTTTTTTAGGATCATTAAGTACAACTGTGCAACCTATTAGGGTTTTACACTTGCAGATACCTTTTCATTTTACATGTAGAGCAATAAGTAAGGTTTACAATGGTGGAAGAAGTACTCAGATCCTTTACTTAAGTAAGTAACAATAATTAAGTAGCAATACCGCAACGCACTCCATGACAAGTAAAATTTCTGCATTTATTCTACTTAAGTAAAAGTACAGAAGTATTAAAAATGTACTTAAAGTATTAAAAGTACAACTACTTACTTTGCAGAAAATCAGCCCCTGTGACAGATATATTAAATCAGCCAAGAAAAATGAAGTTCCTTCTCTAAACTTTGCTTTTTTGTGAAATATTGGAAAGTTTTACCTCTTTAGGCCTCAAACAATTATTCATTTGGTGGAACTGCTAACAACATCTGTAAAATGACAAGGAGCCACAACTACACACAGGGGTTACAAGCCAAAAGGTTTGGGAACTATTGGTTTCATCTTTGACAATGTATTATTTTTTATAAACTTATATTATATTATTATTATATTGTATTATTATATATTATATTATATTAGTTAATATAACATTTTCATCTGAAAAGTAACTACAGCTGTCAAATAAAAATGGTAGTTGTCTCCAAACTGTAGTGGAGTAGAAATACAAAGTAGCATAGAATGAAAATACTTGAGTAAAGCACAAGTACCTAAAAATTATACTTAAGTACAGTACTTGAGTAAATGTACTTAGTTACATTATATTCCACCACTGAAGGTTTACAACATACATACACAAGAACAGATGAATAGGTATTACAAAGAATCAATCATTATTATTAATCATGTAAGTGTCAATTGTATTCTCTCATTTGTATTCGGCCATATTTGAACAGTTTTATAGTAATGTAATGCAAATAATTAACTGGATAAGAGTGTAAAACAAAATCTTTAGAATTACTTTATGTGCAAATCTGAAAATTGGATTAACACATTGCTAAGATAAATGAGAAACAAAGCCATTTATACAGTCAACACTAACAAAAAAAAAAAGTTCTGTTCTTCTGGACATCAATCTAGTTCAGCATTTAGCTGGTGGTTTCTAAAATAAGAGCTCTTACTTCAGTGTAGACCCAACACAGACACATACATGGTTTCCATTAGGAGCCATGTAATTTAATAATGGTCTCAAACGGGCCTGCTGCAACCAAGCAAAATGATGGTCTGCTAGCCTGAAAGATTAGCTCTCTCCCTCCCCACGCTCTTCTCCTATCCTCACTTTGCATTTATTCTCTCCCTTTCCTCTCCCCTCAACACATCTTGCCTCATCTCCTTTCTTTTCTTTCCCAATTTTCTCATTGTCATATTTTTTCTCCCCCCTGATTTCTCCTGGTATGTTCTCCCCTTTTCTTTCCCTTCCTTTCATTTCAACAATCGTTCCCACTCCTTTCGTCTTCTAAGGTCTTCTGTTTCTTTCGTTCCTAGAAGCACTTCATCCCTTTTAAATTTGTTCAAGTCTGGGAATTTAAATCAAACAAGCAGCTCACATAGCTGGAAACATTCTGAAATTGATTTTTATCCACAGGTTTGAACTTAACACACTCATTTTGACACTCTACACACACACATGCACACACGCACACATGCACACATACACACACACACGCACACACGCACACACACACACACACACACACACACACACACACACACACACACACACACACACACACACACACACATGCATGTACACACACGGAGTGCTGAACCTGCTTTGAGACCAAAGCTCCACCAGGTGGCAGTAGATGACTAATGGTCAGTGTTTCCAAGTTTTGACCAGACGCTAGCCCTGCAGGCGCGTGTGTGTGTGTGTGTGTGTGTGTGTGTGTGTGGTGTTTGCCAACATCACACCTCATCTGTGTTTTGACAAGTGGATGCTTTCCAGATCCTGGCTGAGACGTGTGTGTGTGTGTTTACGTGTTTGTGTGTGATTCTATAAATTCCAAATATATAACCACTTATGTATAAATACAGGTACAGTCTCTTTATCAGCACATTATGGAAATATATACTTTTGTGGATTCTGCATGGAGAATTTCTACTTTTTGATAAATATATACTGTATATCTGTCTGTGTGTGTGTGTGCGCATACATAAGTGTGTTTCAGGTTCTTTGAAGGCAGCTGTGTTGGCTTGGTGTATTAGTTAAAAGCAACCCATTGTGGAATTCAATAAAAACAAACACAAAGCCGTAGCAGATTTCAACTGCCTGTCTCTCTTACTCTCGTTGTGTTTCCCCAAGTTCACAAGGGACGTCAATTTCCTGTCAGTCCAGAATCAAATACACCCTGAATGTGTACATACACACACAAATAAACTTTTCTGAAAAAGCACTTCCTAAAAACCAAAAAGTCTCTTTTTTATTTAACTGAATCAAATACAAACCCAGACGTAATTACAAATCGTTGACTTTATCTCAAGCTAAAAAAAATATTTGGATTAGAACCGTGCAGATCCACTTTCACTCTTAAATCTAATTAGGCACCACTATCATTTACTTACAAGGTTTCCTAAACCACATTTGCAGTGTGTTCGTGTGTGTGTTTATGTGACATGAATGAATGTATTTGACAGTGAACCTTTTGTATTTGTGAATTTGCATTTTTTGTTATTGTATATTTGTGTGATCAAGCAAGTTTGTATGTGTTTGTGCGTGCATGTGCCATCTTTACACAGAATATGTGTGTGAGTGTTTGTATGTATAAGACAGTTTTATGTTTGTGAGTCTGCATGTGTGTAAGTTTGAGACTCTAGTGGGCTTTCATGTGTGTATGAGCTTGAATATCTTTATGTGTGCATACTGTATATATGTGTGTGTGTCAAGCTGTGTGTGTGTGTTAAGCAGCCCAATCTGATTAAAATGATGTTCAGCAGACAGGCATCCCAGCCCCATATTGCCGTGGTAACCTCAATTAGGCATTTCTGAGATGGCAGCTGCTGAACGGAAAGCTCCTTCACTGTTTTCTTTCCCTCTTTTTTCAGCTTTCATTAAACCAGGCTGGCCAGTTCATATGAAATTTGTACTTTTCAGGGGTGGATTCGTAGCGTTTTGATGTAGGGTTTCAGGAATGAGCGCTCGTTGTTTCAGGCCTATAAGGTTTCAGTATTAGAATGTTTGAATTGCCTCTGAGCGTTTTAAACCTGTAATGTTCAAGGATTGTCTGTGTGTTTCAACCGCAGTGCTGTAGTTTTAAGAGCTGGATTCAGGTCAGACATTCAGTCAATTCACCACAAAATAATTGTGTAAGAGCGGTATCGAAATAGAAACTGCACGTAAAAGTTATAAACTTGTGACGATCCAAGTACAAATGAAGATACATATCATAGCTGCAACTTTTTTACACAATTTCCAAAATCCTTTTTAGATTTTATCAGGAAAATATACAGCTTGGTTCATCTGTTAATGTATAGAGTGTGGCTATACAGTGAACCATGATGCATTGTGTGTATGTAAGGTGGACACAATAACAGTAACACAATATGATTGCAAGACCGAATATTTATGTCCCTCTAGTATTATTTAGACATACAGAGAAGCATGTAAACTGCTACACACTATCAACCAGAATCAAGTCCTGGTTGGTTAAGACCTCTTTTCCAGGACACAATCCCTCACCAGCTTCCCACCAGAAAACACTGGTTGTTTTTGATGGAGGCACCGAAGCAGAGACTGAATCCTGTGCTGGTGGGAGAGTGTTTAGTGTCAAACCTCATAATTTATAAAATAGTATCTGTCTCAGTTTAAATAGATTTAACAAAAGTCTGTCTGGTGAACATTTTTTTAGGTACTTCCTATTTCCTCACTGAATTGGCACAACTGGCGCAAAAAGAAAGGAAAATGTAACATCTGTATTATCCCTCAAATTATACTTGCCAAGCAAAAAGGTGGCAGAATATTAAATTGCCAGATAAACCACATAATTATAAATGTGATGTTGTAGGTATTGCACCTGTCTCTTCTGTTTCCTCTCTCGTCATATCATCTTTTCATCTTTCCTGATTCCTGATGCCTCCTATCCTCTCCCTCCATCTTGCTTTCTCTGACATCCAGTTTCTTCCTCTATCCATGCTCCTCTGTTTAACCATCCATTATCATCCCTCCCCACTCTACCTCTGTCTTTTTATTGTCTCCTTTCTGTCCTCTCACCGCCTATACCTTCCTCTATCATCCTTTCTCCTTTCATGTACCCATCCATCCCTGCATCCCTCCCTCTGTCGCTCGCTGATGAATAACAGTAGATGTGCTCTCTTTGACCTGATGGGAGATTAGTGTGGCATTTAGTAAAGGGCAGCACATTAATACACAACAAACACACACACTCTCTCTCTTTCCTGCACACACACACACACACGTGTACATTTAACACTGTGCATGCATAACCGCTTTCATCTGTTGCTAATGAGGGCGCAGTGAAGGACTTTTACACCTTCTCCTATCTCTCTTTCTGTCACCCTCTTGCCCTCCCTTTTTCTCTTTCTATAAATTGAAAACTCGACCACTTCTGTGCTTGTACAGTATGTTCTTCATTTTCTTTATCATTCCCTCTGCTCTCCACCCCAGCATCTTTCTATCTGCCCTTCTAAGATTCCTACTTTTTTTGTATTCCTCTATTTCTCTGTTTTTCGTGATCCAATTTCTCAGTTTTATTGTGGGCTGCATCTCTGGACAGGTGTGTGTCGATATGCACCTGTAATTTTGCTTTATATATCTTTCAGTGTATGTCTTTGTGTTTGTTTGTGTTATTCCTTGTATAACACAAGTATGTAAATGTTTGTATCTATGCATGCATCAAACCTACATGTGTAAACTGCAGGCCTCCTCTTCCTCCTCCTCCGCCCCCCTCCTTTATGGTGTAAACTTGACCTAATCTCTTAGATATATTTGACCTTTTGACAGTCAAAACCTGAAACACAATCAAATCTGTATGGTAAACCCAAATTTTAACTGTTACAACTGAGGTGATTCAATGATTACTCCTATTACCAGCATTAGTTTTTTTTCATTAGTGTGTCTGGTCTGGCCACAACTGCTACATTCCAGCTCGTCGTCAAAAACTGGCTTGAATGTGATGCCATTCCCGGCTCTCTGGTTTCAACACAAGATAACCAACCCATGGATCTACCAGAAACATCCCAGGGACTGGCACCAGTCCCTGGCCCTCAGTTGTACAACCGCAGTAACTTTATGGACAGTGCCATGTTCGGGATCTGCCAGAATTGCTGTGCTCAGATTGTGGTGGTTAAACAGTTACGCCATTCTGGACAGTATCAGTTGAATGGTGGCAGGACGTTCTGCTGTGCCTGTCTGGCCATGCGGTTTGAATCAGTTTAAAATGTATTTCCAAATTAGGGCAGATAAGATATGCCATTTGCAATGCTCAGACTCATGCAATCAAAAGATGGCACATACAAAGGAATACATAGAGGCTTGTGGTAAAATGAGCCCCAGGCTTTGAGCTGGGCCTCGTCTCCTTCCAGATTGCTAATGCTAAACATAACATAGAGACAGTGTTTACTTAGTACTTAGCATTGTGCTCAGACATGATCTGATTCTATGGATCTCTGTTTCTTGCCTTTGCTTTAAATATTTAATTTTTTCTCCCTCTTTATCATGTTCTGTTTTGGATTTTTTTCTCCCTTGTCTCTATTTGTGTCCTATGCACTGCTGTACTCTTTCTTTGTCTCTCTCTTTCTTCATCTGTCGCTCTTTTTCACTTTATTTCCCTGCTTCTCTCAGTTTTTCTTGCACTCTGTCTGTCTGTCTGTCTCCCTCCCAGGCGTGGCCCGTGTCAAGCTAACAAGACCAGACAAGGATAATTCCCTGACTCACTCTGTGGTTTACTTTTCCCCTCTGCTCTTCCCCCTCTTTCACTCTATCCCTCTGTCATCCCTCACTCCTCTCTTATCCATCCTGCCGTTCAACCGTGTCTCATGGTCTTTTTATTTCGACTGCTTCTATCCATCTGTTTTACCCCTCCTGTTTTCTCCACTGGCGGGCAACCTATTCTACCCAGTTATCTCTTCATTGTGTTGTCTGCTATGTCATTCATGCCTTCCGTCCAGCATCAGTCAATCCATCTGTCTTTCTGGCTGTCTCTTTATCTATGTCTGTCTCTCAAGCGATCAATCTGTCTTTCTATGCATCCATACATCCCTCTACGTCTGTCCTCTTCTCTCTCCTTCTCAACCTTTTCAACTCAGTCTCCACCCCTCCCCATCTGTGCCAGTGCCTAATGAGATTTACCCCATCGTTTCCATTCTTTCATTCTACCCTTCCTTCCTTTCTAACCACCCCTTCCTCTTGTCCTCTTCTTGCTTGTCACCATGTGTCATGTATTGTGAACACTAGCACATATTCTGGTTAAGGTCATATTTGGGATAAGTGGCTCTTACAAATCTACTCATGTGAATAAACAGAATATCAGCACTGAATTGCAAAGTGCACAAGTAGAAAAATATTGACAAACTCAACAGAGTAGGAAGTTGTTGTCATGGTCTTTAGACCCAGTTGATCATTTCATTTTGCAAACATCTGCCCTGCTGAAGTGTCCTTGAGCAAGTCATAGTCCCAACCAGCTCCAGGCCTGCTGCTCTAAAGTTGACCTTGTGTTCTAACCTCTGCGAAACAAATTCACCCACATGGTTCAATACAGTAACCTGACGTGCCAGATGGTTTGTTACACAGAGCCATCTGAGAAGCTGTCATAGGAAACTGCTCAGAAAAGGGCAGGCACTTTCAAAAAATACTTGGCAGGTGATTGGGTAAACCATCTGCCTGTCACCGCCTATCATTGTCTTACTTTGCAAGGAAGCTGATATCCTCATGGGACACTGATTGGCCCGAGCCACCGGACACAAGTTCATAACTTGAAGCCTGACAAGATGGATTCCAATCTTATGATGTCTTGATCTTGCGAATCCAGCTGCCTCGCAAGGTAATCAATACAGCAAAACATTATTATTATAATAAAGTTGCTTTATGCATCAGTTTTTCAAAGGTAACTGAAGACAGGATACAGATTTGTCAGATTTGTCAAGTTTGTCATATTACAACATTAGCAGTATCACTGTTACTGGACTATGCTCTAAAATGTGTAAATGTTCAATATTTATCAACATAAATTCATGACAAAAAACTGTCCCATTGTCCTCTCCTCCTCAACCTCTAAAAGTGCAAGGGTGCACAAAGATCCAGTTGATGAAAATTTTGCATTTCCACAAGAATCCAAACAAACGTGCACACATCCATGTATGCAGACCTCTAATATAGTATAAACAGAACCAAGTGTGTGTCTACAGTCCATGTCCATTTTTGAGTATACATCGCAGTTTAACACTTTGCATGAAACTGTCACCAGCATTCAAAGTCTTGATGCTGATATGTTTGTCTAATTATGAAAAAACATGAAATACTGCTAAATAAGCAAAGTCAAAAACATTGCCTACATGATTTGGTCATAAAAAATCTGAAATTGTATATAAAAAGTAAATAAAGTGAGGGTTTGAAGCAAAAGGCAATCTTGTCTTTGACATTAAATTGTGGCTTTGATTCTTTTTCTCCCACAGCTACTTGCAGGATTCTGAATATGACACGTCCTAATCCTAAAGTCAAATTTGTTATGAGCTTGCTGCATGTTATCATTAGAGGGTGTAGACTACCAGTACCTCTTCTTTCCTCTGTGACCTTGCCTTCCTCCACAGAGACTATAGAACAGAGCAGAGCTAAAACCACAAAGCCAGGCGTCACATGCTGAGAAAATCACTGATTGAAATATATAGAGAGAAGGCGAGTGTAAATGAGAAAGCAATAAGGGTCTCCCTTCCCCCTCGTCTCCTTCTAACTTCTCTTCACCTCTGTCTCCTTTCTTTCCTCCAACCTTCGCTTGATTCACTCAATTACACTAACATCTGTCTCTCTCTTTCCCTGCTTCCCTACATTTGCAGTTGGCATTATTAAACTGACTCACTGATCATTGAAAAGTGGTACAAAAAGCAGTTTCAATTTGTATATGATACTATAAATTTAATTTGGTGGTCAAGATGGCACCAACGGTATTGTTGGTGCTAGTGTTTCTCAATACTGACATTGAATTTCCTCAAAACACAGCTGTTTCCTATTGCAATTAACATTTTTGCTTTTTCAAGTTTAAGGTGTTTTGTTTTATTCTTTCCACGCTGGGCAACATGTTTTTGTTTTGGTCTTTAACCCCTTCCATCATCTGCCGCTGTAGAAACTCTGGAAGATTTGTGCATTAAACCAATCTCCTTTTTTGACATAAGGTACTACAGTACATAAATACAATATGCAGTGCTTTATGCTAATGTAACTATCCTGCTTGTACATCCCACCAAATAAAGTGTAGAGACTGGTACCTTTGGCCAATTGTCTTGCAGGTTAATGTATTTATTAAAATAGTTGTTGTAATTAATTATTGTTGTTGATGAATGTTTTGCATGATGTGCATGTTTTCTGTGCTTGTGTTACAAACTGAGTATCCCTCGCGACAATACATGGTGTTGAATCATATATCATATCATTCATCCCTCTCACATCTCTCTCCCTCTTTCTTCCGGCCACAGACAGTGTAGACAGAGAAGCAGACAGAATCAATAGTAGCCAATCAGTACCAGACAAAGATGGACATGGGTTCTCTTTCTTTCTCTCACTGTCTACTTGAACATAAAGTCGGTCAATCCCTTCTTTTTCTCTTATTCTCTTTTTCTTTCCTGTGTTTTGTGTGCTCCTTTAGATCATGAGGATTCCATACAGGCAGAAACACATTGTGTATGCACCCTAACCACACAGGATTCCACCTTTTGTCAACAAACATTGAACTGACTTTACACTCCTGTAAAAGTTATAAAACCCGTTGCCCTGCAAGTCCTATCTCTCATCTTCTCGTTAACCCTTCTAACTCCAGATCTGTTCATTTGAACACTGTTGTATCCCCACCAAACCTAGTTCTCCAGTCTTTTCTTTTCATGTTACCTCCTTTTTCTCGATCCCAGGCAAAAGAAATGCTTTATTCGCCGTCATTCTGCTGCTATGCTTAAGATCTTGATTGCTGTCTCTTGCAAGCTTAAGCCTCACAAGTCCCTTTCTCCAGTTTTCTTTACCCTTTTTAACACTTGATCACTGTCAAACAAATCTTTTATTCGAAATGACTTTGTCACCTCCTATAATTTAGATATCTTATGTCTTATTGAGACTAGACTCAAATCAGGGCACTGCTGCCCCCTGGTGGAGCTTTGCCCCCCTAACTATAACTTTCTGAATGCCCCTATGTCCATAGGCCATGATGGGGGCATTGCAGTGGTTTATAAGAACCACTTCAAATGTATCCCATTTACTGCTGGATCTTTTCATACCTTTCCAGTGTGTTGTATTGTTATCTACCGATCCTCTAGATCTTGTACAAATTTTAGAACTAATTTCTCCAATCTGCTTTCAAATTTGACAAGATCATTATTGTAGTTGATTTTAGCATTCACACTGATGATTCCTCTAATTCCCTAGCCACAGAATTCCTAAACACTGCAAAATCATTTAACCTAGTGCCACATGTTTCTGGCCCCACACATAACTGTGGGCACACCCTTGATCTTATTTTTTACGCTTGGCCTGACTTCCCTGTATGTGTCTGATTTAGTTTCTGGTCACAAATGTATAATTTCTAACATGGCTCCTTAGCTGGAGCACAATATTTCTCTGGCCTGATTAATAATAACAACAATAACGACTGACTTCTGAATCTTGCTCATTCTGGATTCCCGGCCACCTCCTCTGACAACTGTGCTAAGATTCTAAATTCTGTTTGTTGACAAGATCAATGGGCTCAGGTCAAATTTCAACCTTGGTGTTCGTCACTCTGTTTGAGTTACCTGCCCTGTTCTGCTGTCTGAGTTCAATCCTATTTCCACCTATGGTCTCTTAGACATACTTTCTCATATCCATCCATTGTCTTGCCCTGCTGATATTATTCCATCCAAATTTCTTAAAGAGGCCCTACCAGTCAATACCTCCTGCCTTCCCTCTATTGTTGATCAATCTCTCTTCTCTGGTTACATACCTGACTATTTCAAGACAGCCTGTGTCTTCCCTCTCCTCAAAAAACCCTCTCTAGATACCACCGATTTAGTTAACTACAGGCCCATTTCCAAACCTCCTTTCACTTTGACCATGGCACTGCTTAAAGTAACTAACAACATTCTCATGTGTGCAGATAAAGGTGGATATATCATTTTAGTTATATTTGATTTATCTGCTGCCTTTGATACCATTGATCATGCTGTTTTAATTGATAGACTAATGAACTATGCAGATGACACACAGCTTTACTTTTCGGTTAAACCTAGTACCTCAATAACCTTACCACCCATCATGACTTGAGCTTCTGTTATAAATTCAACATTTCTCAATTCTGACAAAACTGAGGTCCTTGTGATCGGCTTTGATTGTTTTACTAAGGAGGTCAGTCTCTATATTGGCCCCCTCGCTAGCAACATCAAGACCACCTCTAAAAATCTTGGTATCCTTTTTGACCAACATTTGAACTTTGAACCAGAGGTGACCATGCTTTTACGGTTGTTGCTCCTAAACTTTGGAACAGCCTTCCCCATTCCATCAGATCTGCTGATTCTGTGGTTTCTTTAAGCAGCTGAAAACTAATTTCTATAGGTTAGCCTTTTTATAATTACTCTCTGTTCACCTTCAGTTGTGATTATCTTGGTCATGTGCTTACTTCTTGTCTATGTATCAGGCATATGTATGTATGTATGTATGTATGTATGTATGAATGTATGTATGTATGTATGTAGGTATGTATATTTGTATTTGTATGTGTGTATTTTATCCTATATGTGAAGCACTTTGTAATTGTGTGTTTTAAAAAGTGCTACATAAATAAAGTTTAAAAAACTCAAGCTAAATTTACTTCACTATATTTCTTAAGATAACTGTTTGCAGTTATCACATATCCTCTGTCATTTATTTTTGTTATTTTCTGAATTATTACAGTAGTCTTCTTTGAGTGGAGAAAAGTCCATGACCTTTCTGGCATCATAGTACAGGATGTGTATTAAAACATTCTCAATTGTCATCTGCATCACCCAAAACGTTTCACAATGACCACTTAATGCAATTATTAAAGACTTGACAGACTTTTTTTTTAATTAAAGCTTAAAGAGGACATTAGATTTAGCACTGTATGTTTAGTAATTATGCTGATTAATTAGTGAATTTGTCATTTTTGTTTGTTTGTAAAGCCACATGCTCGAGTATGTCTGTAAAACCCTAAATGGTGTGTCCTACAAGTAACTACTGAAAGCTTTATCATGTTCTTTTCCTGGATTACAATTGCTGTTTCCATAGTTTACCATGGAGTATCCATTCCTATGAAAATGTGAATGGACTTTATTATAATATCCAAGGGCTTACAGCGACTAACCCACTGAATGAGGGCTTTTGTTTCTACTGTTTGAAGTTTTACCTAGAGAGACTTTTGTTGGGTTTTTCTCGGGTACATGACTGTCTGGTCAGGATTGCAAAGGAATTTTTCTGAGTTCATGTTTGTTTATAGAGGGAAGTGCTCAGATATGGATCTGTGTGAGTGTGTGTGTGTGTGTGTGGGAGGAAGAAAATGTCTGTGGATTTGTGCGCATGGCCAAATCAGCACCTACTTTGAGTATCACTGAAAAGTCCATAAAGCATATAAAAACCTCATTGAAATTGGAACCTTGTGTAGGTGTGTACATACTGTGTGCTTTTTCTATTCTTAAGTGCCCTAACCCTACCTTGAACCTTTGTAAAACTTGAATCTTGTACAGTTATACAGTAGCTTCATTCGATTTATACAAATAAGTAATTTAAAACATACCTAGGCAGTAGAGAAAATGTATGCTTTTTGTAATCTTTTAAGTCTTAACCCCTTTTGAACTCGAAAAGTAATTAAATTCTTTGTTTTCTGCATGTTTTTCCATGTGCATGTGTATGTGTGTGCCTATGCTAAACCACCTTAAACCATTGCATATCAGAATATGGCGTAAATAAATATGAAAACATGAATGGGTTTACAAGACAGAATGTGTGTTTCTTTTACATTAAATTACTAAAACCATATTTAAACCCGAACTTTAGCATATACTGAATGATGAATTCTGCAAAACAAATCTGGAAGCTAAGAAAATAAGAAAGTACTTTTCTGTGTGTGTGTGTGTGTGTCATACCTATATACAGTGGTGGGTGGATAGTTGGCGATGTCGTAGATGAGTCGTATGTGTCCCTGGTACAGCTCCAGTGCCAGAGGGTCATGATCTTCCTTATACAATAAAATACCATTGTCTTTATCTGTAGCCACCTGGAGACACAGAGTAACAGAAGTTTAAAAAGTAAAAAAAAAAAACAAGACAAAAATCATGGTTTCATACACAGATACAGACAGATGCTCTAAATAATGGCCCTAACTTGGTGATTAAAAACCCAGAAAAAAGTCCCACACATGTAGTTTCTCATTGAGAACAAAGCCATGTTTAATGCAGTGCTGAGCGGTAACTGCTGTTGGGCAAATGCAGCATTGCAAATTAATGTAGTTCAAGATCAGGCATTACATCATGCAAGTGAAACTGATCCATACTACTGAAGCTAATTAAGATCTAATGTTGATTTGTTAAGTTTGTCTGCAAATAACCTTAGTTTCTGTTTTGCTACCGCACATCAAGAGGCCTTAACACTTTCTTTATAGTCTTTAGTGGTATCCTTGGTTTGGATACTGGTCTGATTCACCTTGACTCAAACACAGTACTAGTAGAGAGTTTTCCTCTTTTTTTTTTACCATTCCAACATTTTCAGCTTGCATTTGAAAGCTTGTAAATCTGGTGACATGTTTTGCACACTACTGTTTGTAAGTGTTCCACATTCTTACTGTTGGTTGTCAAGTATTGTGTGAATCTACACAGCTTGTTTACCTGAAAGTTTCTCAGACCTGGCAAAGCACCTAGCTGGCACTGAGCTAGTTTTTAGTTCTTTCAGATTTCAAGTGTTGATGTAGCTCTAAGTCAAAGAGAAAAACACTTCTAAATCTAGATACTATGTCATGCCATCACTGCTAAAAAACTGTAAGAAAATTAGGGAAAATAATATAAATTCCACTGCACACGTTCCTAAACAAGGTCACTCACACCTCCCTCCCACACATACACACTTGACATGTCACACTTGCTTGCGTGCTCTGCTAAGCGCTAACTAACTAACGAGTGGAAATGGGGCCAAGGGGCCAAGCACTTAACACTCTGGCTTCAATGGAGCATAGCCAAGTCAACACCTGTTAACAAGCTGCTGGAGAGAAGAAGAGAGCGAGGCAGACCTAAAGAAAAGGAGGAAGAGATGTAGAGAACAACAGACAGAGAGAGATAGGAGGGGGATGGAAGAAAAGAGTGAGATATAGAAAAAGGGTGAAGAGAGAATAGATTAAGACTGAGAAAAGAGAGAAAAAGTGTTAAAGAAAGAGAAAAAATATACAGTGATTTATGAAGTGTGGGGCCCTTTCATTCTTTTTTTCAGTTTCTCTCTCTTGCCTCTGAGTCAGGGCCTCTTGGTAGAGTTTTAACAGCCTTGGCACTGACATTGAAAGCTCCTGGCAGGAAAGCAGAAGCACACGCGCGCACACACACATTCACACACATCCGAACAGGTGGTAAATATCAATTAAACTGCCCTCCTTTTCTTGTTTCTCTTTCGCTCACTTACAGTCTCATTTTCAAAAAAGAGGAAAATATGTCTCTATTACTTTCAGGTGTTCAAAATGTATGCTCTGTGTGAATGTGTGTGTGCGTGCATGCACGCATACACAGGCACTAGTGCTCAGTGTGCCATGGAAACAGAGGGTGTAGCAGATGTTTGCTTTGCTTCGTCGGCACTAAGTCGTGCAACTCTATAGGCTTGATTTGAAAGGCTCACAGCTCTATTTCAAGCAGCCCAAAAATGTTTTCCATGTAGCGCAGCATAAAATGGCTTTTGTACTTTGAATGGTCGACATACCATACAAGGTAGCACTTTTTAATCTTAAGGAAAGCAAGATATTGAGCACATTTTTAAAGTTTATTCCAATACCTGCATGATGACTGATTGTTAACACACCTTGAAAACCAAAACTTTGTGAGCAGAAGTCAAATGTCACCCATACCTGTAATGAAATATGTGCGGTGGGACGGAGCTTCGCGCCTGGCAGTTCCACATACCCATCGCGACCCAGGAAGTGAACAGTGGACATCTTGTCACATTTGTTGCCGTAGAAACCAGGCATGCAGCGACAGATGGGCTCCCCAGCAACCACCAAGCACTGGGCGCCGTTCTGGCAATCTGATTGGTCGCAGGGGCTGGTCTGCAGCAAGATCATTGGTGGAGGGTTCTCGCAGAACAGCCCGCTAAGGGATGAGTAGGTTAAACAGAAGATAACTTATTCATAGATCCTTAATGAGGTCATTTGTTGTGTCTGTATCCTCTGATTAAAGCTGTTTAGAGCTTGTTCTGTATTTTCTCTGATTACATTACATTTGGATATTGCATTTATGAAGTTGGAAGGAAATAGAAGTGTTTTATAAGCAGGACAGATTCTGTATATCTACTTGTTTCCCCCTGTATCTTCTTGAATCTCTGAATCTTTCTTTGAATTTCGTCTTTTTGCTTATACAGTGTCTATCTTCATGTTTCTGTCTCATTCATCTTTTTGTTTCCTGCGTACCTATAACTTCCTCTCTCTCTCTCTGTCTCAGTGTCCCTTGTGATGAATTTGTTTCTCCCTCGCCAGCAGTCTCTGCTATAATTAACCACATGGAGCTGCATCTGCTGCACACACACAAACGCACACATGCACAGAATGGGTCCAGACAACACGTCCTCATACCGAAACGACAGAATAGGTCTAGTGTTTTCGGCGCCCTCTATAGGATGGATGGGGACTGTTTCCAAAATAGGACTGTAATATGCCACTTTCCAAAACCATTACAAATCACTGTTAAAAAATAATTAGGTTTTATGGTGTGACAATACTGTGGTTAAGGTTTAGGCAAAAAAAACCCACTTGGTTACATTTAGGGAAAGATGATGGTTTGGGTTTAAATGATCACTTGAAACAGGGCTTCTACTTCCTTAATGTTATGTAACCTTCATTGTCATGGCAACAGTAAACATCACCTTATGGTTTAAAAAAAAAAAGTCCTGACTTTTGGTTGGAGATGTGGCACTCATGGTTTTGGGCGGGGCGCAAACAGTAGTCTCCTGCAGCAAAGTCTACTTTTTGACATCTGTCTAGCCATCCACCCAACCCATCTCCTCCTAATAAAGTAAATAATCAAGATAAAGTCACTCTATATTGAAGTCACCTAAACTGCATCACTTCTTTGGGTCATAATTACTACAGCTGCTAGATGGAGCAAACTATATGTCGTTTTTGCCGGCCTGAAATTTAGACCTGTACTGTCATTTTTCTTGTGACGAGGGGCTGGTCCAGACAGTCAAGTGTCTGATTATGAAGCACCATCTGTATCTCCTCCCAATCTGGCCCTGCAGTGTGTGCACCATAAGTGTATTTGTGTCTGTTCAAATTTGCTCTGTCCATGATTCCATGACTCTTACCTGAAACCCTCTTTACAGACGCAGGTATAGCCGTTGACAGCGTCCACACACTCTGCTCCATGTTGACACTTATTCTCCAGACAGTCATTGTAGTCCTGCTCACAGTGTTGGCCCACGTAGCCCGGTAAACACTCACACCTAGAGTGACATGGAAAAAGGATGGGATTACTGTGTGCATGGGCAACAGGCCTTGCCTAATGATTACAGATTTTTACTGAATCTGTGTGGTTTTTTTTACTATACAGAGATGGTACAGGTTCAGTCCTTTTCTACAGCTCATGTGGGTAGAAACAACTTGTGTTTTCAGTGGCAAGTGTTCTCGAGCAGGACACCAAACCTTGGTTGGAACATTGAGTGCCAAGTACCTTTGAAAAGGCTGCACTTTTAAAGTATACATGCAAAATATATTTTTTAGATTGGAATTCTGATTGCAAGCTCCACATTTATAAAAACTCTTTTATGAATTGACTATGTTTTTATAAATCTAATAGTGTCAGTGACCCAAGTGTAAAACATGGTGCCAGTGATTCTATCTGATGGGTAGTAATTGAGGAGTTCTTGAGGAGGAATTGTGAATTTTACAGAGTCAAAAGAAATGTTTAAATTATATAAAGAATACTGTTTATATATAAAGTAAATGTGTGTGGGCTGCTGTGCATGAATATGCATGTATACAGATCACAATGAAAGTTTACTCCACAGACCCACAAACATATTAACTACTGTAACCTCAAAAATATCAGCCTCTCAGGATTGAACCTTATAATACATTTACGTACATTTTAGAATTTATATGATGTTTCATGAAAAAGGTTGTTGAATTTCTCTACAGTTTGTTTTAACCTTTAGGTAAATTCCTTAAGAAAAATATAATGCACCTCAAGAGAAGTACAATTTATACAAGGCAGAAAAATACGAACTGCAATGAGGGCAAAGATAATGGCAATATGTTGCCAAACAGTACATGAAACTAAGCCAGTATTATAGGAGATGATGATATTACCCAAAGGTACATATGAACTGTTTTACAAACCCTCACACAGACTACATGTTTCATGTGTTTCAGTCTGCCTTTGTGTACGAATATGTTTATGTGGGTCTGCCTGGTTGTGTTTTTGCCTACTGAAGAGATCAAATCCCAGGGCACAAGTGATCACTCTGATTCTTCTTGTTTTCAGCTTTTAACATTTTCACCTCACAGTTTCTGTGACTTTCATGATGTGACCTGTGACCTCTGACCCTTTTAAGTGTTGACCTCCTGCGAAGCTGTCACTTACCTGTAACTGCGGCCAACATGGACGCACTTTGAGTCGTGCTGACAGGGGTCGAAACCATGGAGACAAGGGTCAATCACCTCCTCACACAGGTCGCCTGGTGACAAACAGTGAGACTGAATATTTATTTTTTGAGTGATTAAAAAGATTTCCATGTAAGACTACATCACCAGGTGTATGTCTGTGACACCAACCAAATGTGAAAGAGAAAGAGATTTGCAGCGGGATACGAGGGAGGAGAGTAACAAAAAGACAGAAGATAGAAAAAAGGAGGAAGAAAAGAGATAGGAAGAGACGGCCAGTCTAACCTTTTCACATGTATTCTGTCAACTTCAGATGAGAGCAGAAATGAAAGAAGAGAAAAAAAAGAAAGCAAGGGGTGGAAAAAGATAATGTCGAAGGCTTTAGTTTATGTAGAAGTCCCACACCATTAAAAACACAGGCAAACACACTTACATGCTCAAAAGGGTGTATGTAAAAGCAGTAGCTGAAGTTGGTCATAAGAAGGAAGCAGGGATTGAGAAAGGTCAAACACATTTCCATCATTCTCTGCCTGCTTTAATCTAATCCTGCTGCCTCACTCCCACCCTGTCTGTCTCCACTACCCTTTTCTCAAGTCATTTTTAGATGCATGTTATTCTGAACTGCAGTACATTCCTGAATCTGCTGGAAATGACATCTGAAATTCTTAAATCTGCAGCAAATGTTTAAAAGAATGTACTATGAAAGTAAACTGAGGTTGCCTAATCTATACTGAGTGCCTCCTGGGCAGGCTGTTTCACACTTTGGACACTTAGTTAAAGATGCCAACATTAATTTGTCATTGAGAAATTAACTGTGATACTTTGGTATAATTACAATCGTTGAAACGTTGAGATGATTACTGAAGAGGATAAACATGCTGCGAGTGATTTACCAACTGGCCTTTAATTTTTCCCCACTGCCAAACACTTACAAAGTCTTACTGCGGCTCAGATGTAATGGAAGGTCAGTGCCCTCTATCTGGCTCGTGCCATAAAGCAACTCAACATATTACCAACCA